>NC_047104.1:1973072-2010771 GCF_902500255.1 Thalassophryne amazonica
GTCTGTCTCTCTCTCTGTTTATCTGTCTCTCTCTGTTTATCTGTCTCTCTCTGTCTTTCTCTCTCCCTCTGTTTCTGTCTCTCTGTCTGTCTCTTTCTGTCTGTCTCTCTCTCTCTGTCTCTCTCTGTTTCTGTCTCTCTGTCTATCTGTCTCTCTCTCTGTCTGTCTCTCTCTCTCCCTCTATTTCTGTGTCTCTCTCCCTCTGTTTCTGTCTCTCTCTCTCCCTCTGTCTCTCTCTCTATCTGTCTGTCTCTCTCTATCTGTCTGTCTCTCTCTCCCTCTGTCTGTCTCTCCTTTCGGGGGACACACATCAGACTCTGAACGTTGTGATCTGATGTTACAAGTCGTGATGAGACAGCTCTGTGTCTGTACGTTGGAAAACGTGAGTGCCGTTTGCTTTTCATGAACCGTTTTGAGAATGGAGCGCACGTCCACAGAGGCAGACAATAGCAGCGATGGCTTCATACGTGGCAGTAATTCAGCTGTAAAAACCTCATGATCAGTCCACTGTTGTCCAAGCGCAGTGATGTGTTGTGCACAGCTGACAGGAGGGAACTGAAAAATAGCCGAATTGGTTTTAAATAGCTGCAACGGCTACATGCGACTGTGCACACACATTAAAAAGCAAACACACGCAGCTGCAAGCAAATGTATGAACGCAACAACACGCATTTACGCAGGTAAAAGGCCGTGTACACACGCATTTCGGGTGTAGTCTAATCGCAACACAACATAACTCTACGTTTGCACCAGTGTGAAAGTGGCCGTAGACAAACTGAGTGACTGTGCAAGAAGGAGAAGAGTGAGGAAAGCCACCAAGACACCCAGAAGAAGTTACAGACTGTGACTGGAGAAACTGTGCACAGTGCAGTTATCCAGCTTCATGATGAAGTGGCACAGAGGAGGATTTTATTAAAACAACAACAAAAAGACCTGAAAGTCCAGCTCCAGTTTGTCAGAAGGTACATGTGAGGTGCAAACCTTGATTTGATCTGTTTTGGTGAAAGAACTGGATCCAATCAGGTGATGACATGATCTCCACCCACGTCTGTTAGCGGTGGTGTGCACACACACAGCGCACGAGACTCAGGTTGGAGCATGTTCAAGTTCTGTTCCTGCAGATCGTTTCAGATTTTTCACTTCTGATTGATTGACAGACTTGTGAGCGCTTTGACTGCATTTGTTTTGTGTGTTAACGGCACGCTGACCTCAGCACGCTGACCTCAGCACGCCGATAAGGTTCTGAATGACACCGACGGGAACCTTATCAGATAAACCACGCCGGCCTCCAAATCAAACACACATGCAGGTGTAATGAGGGTGAATGAGTGACAGGGTGATGTCATCAGAGCTTCTATGCTCAGGGTTTTTTTTTTACATTTAAAGGTCAGAAATCAGAAGAGGCTGTAAAGGTTTAGTGGTGAGGAAAGAAACGTTCTAAATGAGTGGCGTGCTCTCGCCGTGCAGAACCAGTCCTCCCACCTCCTCCCTGTCACGTCAGCATCTAAAAATAAACCGTCTGAATGGAGGACATGTCGTCCATCATCACTCGCCGTCTGACAGACAGGAAGAACAGCTTCAGTGCTGCTCGGCGACTTTCACTGCTTCACCGAGGGGAAAATACACCGATTAGAACGAATTAGGAAACAAAGACGAGAGCTGAAGGCGCTGTCAGACCACCTCACACTTTAACAGATCTACAAAACAGAAGACATACACTCATTAAAAAATAATGATAAAAAAACAAAGCAAATGAAATAGAATAATGAAATAGATTAAAAATTAAAACAATAAAATATAAGTAAATAGTTAAAGTTGTTGTTGCCGACCATTCAGCTGCTCCCGTTTTGTTCAGGGTCGCCACAGCGGATACAGTCAGATCCACATTGGCATTTGGCACAAGTTTTATGCCGGATGTCCTTCCTGACTCAACTCCAGTGTAACCTGGAGAAACACACACAGCCGCTGGTGTCCCAAAGAGGTCTCCCATCCAAGGACTAACCAGATCCGGCACTGCTTAGCTTTGAGATGTGATGGAATCAGACTGACACAGAGCAGATCAGCTGCTCTAAGGAAATAATTAAAGTAAACAAATTAAAATAGTTAAATAATAAAAGGAAAGAAACAATTAAAACAAACAAACAAAAAACATATCGACTTTATTTAATACAGTCATCAAGGTGCTGCACACTACAAACATAATACAAATTAAAAAACAATAAAATCAAAATGAAAAAACCAGTAACATGCAATTAAAAATGATCAAACTACACCTCATTGGTGTTTTTAAGCCCAGGAAAAAAAAAAAGCAAAATTTTTAAACAAACTTTAAAAATGACCAATGAGGCAAACCGTTCCACAGTTTGGGAGCAACAACCGAACCCCCCCCCCCCCCCCCCCCCCCCCCGAGCTTTGTTTAAGACCTGGGCACCTGCAGGAGGAGCTGGTCAGCCCATCTGAGAGACCGACTGGGTGCGTAAGGCCGAAGAAGCCCAGAGAGGTACGATGGAGCTAAACCGTGGAGAGACTTAAAAACAAACATAAGAATTTTAAAATGAACCAGCAACCAGTGAAGTGCAGCCAGGAAAGGAGTCATGTGCTCCCTCCTCCAAGCTCCTGTCAGAAGATGCTCCGCAGCATTCTGGACCAACTGCAGACGGGAGAGAAGTGACTGATTTAGTCCCAGAGAGAGCGAACTGCAGTAATCCAGACGAGATGATAAACCTTCTACACTCTAAGAAATAAAATGTTGAATTTAATTGATAAAGTTAACTTTTTCCACATAACATTGTCAATTAAGTGCAAAACAATACTGTAGTTGAAATTAATTAAATCAAATTATTACATTATTACTTAAATCTCTAAAATTAACAATTGCAAGTATACTGAAAATAATAGTATTATTTACATTAAAAAAAAAAACCTGTGTTTCATTTCTTAGAGTGCAGTTAAGCATATTGGTTCCCTTAATAAAGGACACCAGGTTTCTTAACTTTAGTTTCCTAATCTGGTCAGGTTCCAAGATAAAGGAACCCAATAACCTCTGTGTCCGTCTAACCCCTGCTGGACACTGGCCTCAAAAGTGGAGAGACGACTCAGGTTTGTCCCACAGGCTGTCCATGTACTGACCTGTTGGAGTCTTGTTACCAATCTCTGTCTGTCCAAGAGGTTGTGACCTGTGAGAGTCTGACCACTGAACTTATTGTACTTCTAGGTGGGACACTGAGCTCCCTGGAAAACCTGAGGTTTGGTCCTTCCACCAGCTGTTTTGGCTGCCTGCAGGCACTGAAGCGCTGCCATCATTTGTGATGCTGCTTCCAGAAAATCACACTGTTGGATTTTTAAAGAATTTATTTGTAAATTATGGTGGAAAATAAGTATTTGGTCACCCACAAACAAGCAAGATTTCTGGCTCTCACAGACCTGTAACTTCTTCTTTAAGAAGCTCTTCTGTGCTCCACCTGTTACCTGTATTGCCCTGATTAAATACAAATAGATTGTTGGCCACAAGAAATTCTAGTAAGGCTCTTCCTCTAAGGTTTGTACTTGTGCTCCCCCAGTCTACATGGTAAGCCTTGGCATCACAACCAAGCAGGACAGGGAGATGTCTCTCTCTGCAGTAGTTAACTATATTAACCATTTTCCTTAATGGTGGAGGTTCTGGTGAGTCAAATGGGAGGTAGACAGATGCAATGACCATAGCCTTGCATTCGAGTTGTTTAATCCACTTATACCGGGGTCCCACACAGTCAGTTAACCCACAAAAATTTATTTAAGTTAATAGAACTTGATAAAAATGTGTGAGTATTTAACTATTTTATGTTTTGTCTCTGATGCGCTTACCGAGTCTGTGGGCTCTCGCGCCACAGCGGGCCACTCACACCGCCTCCACCCCCTGCTGTGTCGTGCTGTGACAAACTCTGTCAAACAGGTCCAGAAACTACGCTCGCTGTTTTGATGTGGAGCGCTCAGCCGCCTGCAAGGATAGAACCATTCTCTTCTTTCCCGTTTTCAATCTTGTCCAGGTCGTCTGATGTTAATTCTTTACGCCGTTGCTTTTGCTGTTCTTCTCGTTTGCTCTCCTTCTCTTTCCATTCCTCAAATGTTTTATTTTGGCCAACAATATTAAAATTCACTTGGAAATCCATGTTTTGTCGCGTTTGTGTTATTCACTTGTCAAAACACAGCTGATCTGCGCCAACTGATTTGCGCGTTGCTATGGTGACGACCAGAGCAGAGTGATTATTACAGTGACTTAACTCACCGAACTACATGTGCATATACACGAAAATAATGCACGCCAGTTAGACATGGAATTCTCACTGACCATGGTATAAACTGTGACACACAAATCCAACCGAGACACACAAATCCAACAGAGACACACAAATCCAACCAAGACACACAAATCCAAGGAAGACACACAAATCCAAGGAAGACACACAAATCCAACCAAAACACACAAATCCAAGGAAGACACACAAATCCAACAGAGACACACAAATCCAAGGAAGACACACAAATCCAAGGAAGACACACAAATCCAAGGAAGACACACAAACCCAACCAAGACACACAAATCCAAGGAAGACACACAAATCCAACCAAAACACACAAATCCAAGGAAGACACACAAATCCAACCAAGACACACAAATCCAAGGAAGACACACAAATCCAACCAAAACACACAAATCCAAGGAAGACACACAAATCCAACAGAGACACACAAATCCAACCAAGACACACAAACCCAACCAAGACACACAAATCCAAGGAAGACACACAAATCCAAGGAAGACACACAAACCCAACCAAGACACACAAATCCAAGGAAGACACACAAATCCAACCAAAACACACAAATCCAAGGAAGACACACAAATCCAACCAAAACACACAAATCCAACCAAGACACACAAATCCAAGGAAGACACACAAATCCAACAAAGACACACAAATCCAACCAAAACACACAAATCCAAGGAAGACACACAAATCCAACAAAGACACACAAATCCAAGGTAAACACACAAATCCAAGGAAGACACACAAATCCAACCAAGACACACACATCCAGCGAAGATGCACAAATCCAAGGAAGACTCACAAATCCAAGTAAGACACACAAATCCAAGGAAGACTCACAAATCCAAGGAGGACACACAAATCCAAGGAAGACGCACAAATCCAACAAAGACGCACAAATTGTTGTGTGGGCCGCTGAAGAGGAGGTACTGCTGGCCCACCACCACCAGAGGGCGCCGCCGCCCCACAGGAGCAGCCTTGGTAACAGCTGTCACCCATCACCTGAGACAGCTGACGGCAATTATCACTGGGGTATATCAGCAGGACGGCATCTCCACCTCATCGCCGAGATATCGTTCTACCTGGAAGGTAATAATCTCAGCTGACTGCTTGACAGTAACCTTTGTGATTTTTGTGAGTGATTGCAGACTTTTTTCTCCAACGAGAGGTGGAGGTAGCTTCCCTGCCGTACAGGTTGCTGGGTGCAAACGCGCCCACGTTAATTGTGTTCTTGTTCCTCGCCAGCAGTACCAGGTCCGACACGCGGAGGCAGTGGCCACCTGGGAGTTCGGAACTTGGCGGCTCCAGTATTCCCGGGGTCCTGTGGCGGAGGAAACCGTGTGGTTCCGGTTCTACTTTGGAGAGGCGTCTCCTATCTTCGAGCCTGCCCACACGACACCTTTGTGAATTGAACTTTGTCCATTGTTGTAATTTGTTGTGTTTGTTGTGCACGTTCGCAACAGTAAAGTGTTGTTATTTGACCTATTCCATTGTCCGTTCATTTGCGCCCCCTGTTGTGGGTCCGTGTTCCTACACTTTCCCAACACAAATCCAACAAAGACACACAAATCCAACAGAGACACACAAATCCAACAAAGGCACACAAATCCAACAAAGGCACACAAATACAACCAAGACAAATAAATCAAAGGAAGACACACAAATCAAAGGAAGACACACAAATCGAAGAAAGACACACAAATCGAAGAAAGACACACAAATCCAACCAAGACACACAAATCCAACCAAGACACTCAAATCCAACAAAGGCACACAAATCCAACCAAAACACACAAATCCAACCAAAACACACAAATCCAACCAAGACACACAAATCCAGCGAAGATACACAAATCCAACCGAGACACACAAATCCAACAGAGACACACAAATCCAAGGTAAACACACAAATCCAAGGAAGACACACAAATCCAACAAAGACACACAAATCCAAGGTAAACACACAAATCCAAGGAAGACACACAAATCCAACAGACACACAAATCCAACCAAGACACACAAATCCAGCAAAGATGCACAAATCCAAGGAAGACTCACAAATCCAACAAAGATGCACAAATCCAAGGTAAACACACAAATCCAAGGAAGACACACAAATCCAACAAAGACTCACAAATCCAAGTAAGACACACAAATCCAAGGAAGACACACAAATCCAACAAAGACTCACAAATCCAAGTAAGACACACAAATCCAAGGAAGACACACAAATCCAACAAAGACACACAAATCCAAGAAGACACACAAATCCAACCTGGTCTGCTTGAGGTTTCTTCCTCAGAGGGAGTTTTTTCTTACCACTGTTGCTTTGGGGGTTGGTAAGGTTAGACCTTACCTGTGTGAAGCGCTTTGAAGCAACTCTGTTGTGATTTGGCGCTATATAAATGAAAATAAATTGAAATTGAATTGAAAACATTTTCACCTCCTGCTAACACGACCAGCATCAGAATATTAATGCAGAAAGCAGCTCAGGAGAATCTGATTCTACACCAGATGGATGTCAAAACTGCTGACTTAAACGCACCACTTGATTGTGACATTTATAAGGAACAGCCTGAGGGTCATGCAGTTGAGTCACACACAGGAGGAAAGTTGGTCTACAAATGGGTAAAATCCTTGGATGGACTGAAACAGTCTGGATGAAGCTGGAACAGGACACTGCATGGATTTCTGAGTAAAAACCACTAAACCCTGCTGATCTTTGTGTTTACACGAGGTAAGCCACAAACCGAAAGCTGATCTTAATGATACGGGCTGATGATGTGATTATTGCTGCCAGTGATGAAAACTCTTTAGAAGTTCTTAAAGATGTTAACAGCCAGGTTCAAGATGACAGACTTGGGTCGACCGAAACACTTCTTGGGTATTGATTTTGAGCAGAGTGATGGATGTGTAAGAATGATACAAAAGAAATATGTGCAGAAAACAGTGGAGAGGTTTGATCAGCTTGAGCCACACCGTGGGAACAGAAACTAAATTACTCAGATGATGCTGAAAAAAATGAGCAATGTGACAAGTGACAAAGTTTGACAAGTGACAAAGTTTTTATTCGGCACACAAATATTCAAATAGAAAAAAATGAACAATTCCACAAACAAACACAGACAAAACTAGTGAGTCCGAAAGGGTGTGGGCTGAAGCAAAGCTTATTAGCGCCCACCCCTGCTAGTACAAGTCCAACAATTCTAATCAGTCATATTTACATAAATATAAATTCACTACTACATGTCGACACACAGACATACACATCAATATACTATTCACTTATAATTATATTTATATAGTACCAGATCACAAGAAAGTCGAATCAAGGCACTTTACGCCAGTAAGGACTAACCTTACCAACCCCCAGAGCGAGCACTAGGCAACTGTGGTGAGGAAAAACTCCCTATAAGGAAGAAAGTAGTTTCTTAAATCTTACTAAGGTACTACTCATTCTAACCTCTGTTGAACATTTGTTCCATTTCCTCACCCCAACCACAGACACACAAAAACCCTTTACATTTGTTCTTACTGGTGGTTTCATAAAAATTGCACAACCTCTTAAACTATATCTGGATTCCCTCAATCGGAACAGACTCTGGACATGTCTCGGTAAGGCTTGGTTTTTCGCTCAAAATAAAGTTTGAATTGTAATGTAATTGACCAAATCTATGAATTTTAATAAATTTAAAGACACAAATAGAGAATGAGTTGGTTCACGATATTGTTTATTGCAGATGATTCGTATGGCTCGTTTTTGCAAAAGGAATATTGGATTGGTATTTGATTTGTAAGTGTTTCCCCATGACTCAACACAATATGTCATATATGGTACCATCAGAGAATGATATAAAGTAAGTAACCCTTCTTGCGGCAGTAGGTCTTTGGCTTTATACAAAATGGCTATAGTTTTTGACAATTTTGATTTCACATAATTTATATGTGGTTTCCAGCTAAGTTTATTATCAATTATAACACCTAAAAATTTATTCTCTGTTACTAACTCAATTTCCTTATTGTTTATAGTTAAATTTTTACATTTGGGTGCCTGTTTATTTCCAAATATAATACATTTAGTTTTCCCAAGGTTGAGTGACAACTTATTAGCGTCAAACCAAACCTTAAATTTTTCCAGTTCTTTCTCCACTATGTCCAGAAGCTGTTCAAGATTTTCACCGCTACAGAACACAGTTGTATCATCCGCAAAAAGGACACATCTCAGTGAACTCGACACCCAACTTATATCATTTATATAGATTATAAACACTTATAAACCCAGCACTGAGCCCTGCGGCACCCCACATGTGACATCCCTGAGTTCAGAATTTGTATTATTGAACTGAACATACTGAAATCTGCCTTGTAATTAACTAGCTATCCATTCATATGCCAGACCTCTGATTCCATATTTCTGCAGTTTACTTAATAGTATTCCATGGTTAATTGTGTCAAACGCTTTCTGTAAATAAAAAAAAAACACCTATTGAGTATTGTTTATTGTCAGTTGCAGTTGCTATACTTTCCACAAAGTCCATCAAAGCATGTGATGTAGTTCGAGACCTTCTGAATCCATATTGTTCTTCACAAATGATGTTATGCTTCAGTAAATAATCATTTAATCTTTTAGCAAATATTTTTTCCAAAATTTTGGAAAATTGTGGCAGGAGTGATATAGGTCTATAATTAGAAAATGTGTGTTTGTCACCAGTTTTAAACAGAGGAATTACTTTGGCTATTTTCATTTGAGAAGGAAATTTACCAGTACTTAGTGACATATTGCAAATATAATTGAACGGTTTTACTATACAATCAATAACTTTTTTAATAAAGCCATATCCAAATTATTAAAATCAGTCGATTTCTTACTTTTTGAACCATGAACCAGATCAAGTATTTCCCTTTCATGAGTACCACCAATGAATATTGAAACAGATTTGTTAAACATTGAATTATTTACCCAGAAGTTATTAGTTGATGAGTCAATTTTACTGGCAAGATTTTTACCCACATTAACGAAGTATTCATTAAATTAAATTTGAGTACTTGTACAAGACCAGATTTAAGTTTTGTGATCAGCAAACTGTCACAATACTTTGTCAAACCAACAGAAGAGCGTTTTTAGATATTTAAAAGGCACAGCTGAGAGAGAGAGTGACACTGGGATTACAGATTGGGCTTCTGACGTAACCGACAGACATAGCACATCTGGATACTGTGGAAGTCTAAATAAAAACGGCACTTTAATATCTTGGAAAAACCTAAAAGCAGCCCACAGTTGCTCTGTGGACTTGTGAGGCCGAGTGTCTTTAGCTGCAACAACACAAGAGTGTATGTTGCACAGCTGTTGGACAGCATTGACACGTGTCTTTATGCACCACCTACAGTTCATGAGGGAGCGATAGCCTTTTGCTAAGAATCCCGGAAACCGACACAGACGTAAACACTTCGACATAAAATACCATTTTGTGAGGTCATTTTGTGTATTGTTTTTTTACAATATGAGAGCAAGCGGGCTGTTAAATATGATCTCAAATTGTTCGGCAAAACTGGTAAAGTATTTCATATTACTTTTGCCAAGGCAGAACTCATCGAGAGTGACGTTGTCTTCCTGTTTACTGTTTAAGTTCTGACAGTGTGATGAAACAGGTTCCACATATGAGGGAACTGGTTCCTGTTCCTTCATGTTGAATCTGGTAAATTTGCTGCTTATAAGGAGTAAAACAAATCCTCTGCCTCTAGTAGAATCAGAAGAATTTCTGGAATAGTGGCGCTGCTTGACGCGAGCGGCAGCCTCTCCAGTAGCTCCGTCTGAAGTGCGTCTTTTTTTTTTTTTCCTCAATGTAAGTTAGTACACACGTCTGGTGTGAATATATTATTATATCCGATGGATATGTGCACTTCATTTATTTCATACACGCGGGCCAGCGAAGAATATTGTGTTTATTCTCAGGAAGAACTGCTGGCCCTACGGCCGAAGGAACGCGAGGGCATTGTCCACACAATCCCGGAGGAGCTGAGGCGGAAGTATCAGGGCTGCAAAGCCGGCGCTAAGCTAAAGGCCAGGCTAAAGGCTAAGAATGCGGCGAAGCGGCGATATAAACCCTCGGTTCCATCGGTGGTCATGGGGAATGTTAACTCACTGACCAACAAATCCGATGAGCTGGCGGGACTGGTGAAGAATCAGAGGCTCTACAGGGAGTGTAGTCTACTGTGTTTCACCAAGACGTGGCTCACTAGCGATACTCCGGATGCTAACATGGAGCTACCTGGATTCACCATGCTGAGAGCGGACAGGGATGCGATGCGAAGCGGCAAGTGTAAAGGTGGGGGACCCGCACTGTTTATTAACAACAGATGGTGCAACCCTAGTCATGTAAACATAAAGGAGATTGTCTGTTGTCGGGACATTGAACTGATGGCGGTGAGTCTCCGACCGTATTACATGCTGAGGGAGTTCACACACACCATCTTTACGTGTGTTTACATTCCTCCACGGGCTGACGCACAGGCGGCGTGTGACGTCATCCACTCCACCATCGCAGCGCTGCAGACACAACACCCTGAGGCCTTCTTCGCGATCTCTGGTGATTTTAATCATGTCACACTGAACTCCACTCTCCCTGCTTTTCATCAGTTTGTGGACTGTCCCACCAGAAAGAACAGGTCTATTGATCTGATGTATGCCAATGTGAGGGAAGCATACACAGCCACTCCACTACCACCACTGGGAAAATCAGTGTTGTGTGGGCTGCCAGAAGAGGAGGTACTGCTGGCCCACCACCAGAGGGCGCCCTGCCTGAAGTGCGGGCTTCAGGCACAAGAGGGCGCTGCCGCCACAGACACAGCCGGGAGTGACAGCTGTCACTCATTAACTCCTGACAGCTGTCACTCATTCTTCATCATCGCACTCCATAAAACCCAGACGTCATCTCCACCTCATCGCCGAGATATTGTACTTCATTGGAGGTAATATCCTCAGCCTTTGTGGTATTTTCTGAATCTGTCTATTCTGAGTGTTTGCAGGAGTACCGGTCCTTCGTTTGTGGAGGCTGTGCAGGACGGCACTCTTTTTCCTCTGAGGGACCGCTGCAACACATATTGAGTGAGAGGTGGAGGTGGCATTCCCACCGTTGTTGTTACTGGGTGTACACACACCCACACTTGACTGTCTTTGTTCTTCACCAGCAGTACCAGATCCGACAGTCGGGGACGGTGATCACCTGGGAATTCGGGACTTGGCGGCTCCAGTATTCACCAGGTTCAGTGGCGGCGGAAATCGTGTGGTTCCGGCTCTTCTCAGGACAGACGTCTTCTATCCTCGAGCCTGCCCACACGTCACCTTTGTGGATTGACTGTAATTATATTCTGAGATTGTCTGTATTTCGTTGTGCACATTTCACAACATTAAATTGTTACTTTTTGGCTCATCTATTGGCCGTTAATTTGCGCCCCCTGTTGTGGGTCCGTGTCACTACACTTTCACAACAATCAGATCACAATCTGTTTTTTCTACAGCCTCAGTACAAACCACTGGTACTGAGGCAGCCCATTACTACACGTTCATTCAGAGTCTGGTCTCCTGAGGCAGAAGAAGCTCTCAGGGGACTGCTTCGAGACTACAGACTGGAGCATGCTGCAGGACACACATGGTGAGGACATTGATGGGGTGACACACTGCATCACGGGCTACCTGAACTTCTGTAGGGACGTTGCTGTTCCCATAAAAACTGTACGTTGCTTTCCAAACAACAAGCCCTGGATCACCAGCGATGTCAAGAATCTTCTAAACCAAAAGAAGAGGGCGTTCAAAGACGGAGATGGGACGGAGTTTAGGCGTGTACAGCGGGAACTAAAGGCTCGCCTTAAAGAGGCCAAGGAGTCCTACAGGAAGAAGGTGGAGAGAAAGCTGCAAGACAACAACATGAAGGAGGTCTGGGATGCAATGAAAACCATCATAGGCTGCAAAAACAGCAGCTGCAGCCCAGTAGATGGGGGTGTGGACAGAGCAAACCAGTTTAACGACTTTTTTAACAGGTTTGATTGTTCTACCTCTGCAAACCCCCCATCAACCCCTCCCGTAGCAGTTATCACTTCATCACCATCAAAACCCCCAGCAGATCAGCCCTCACCCTCACCATCATCATCATCACCGTCAGCACCAAAACCCACAGTGGATCAGCCCTCGTCCTCACCCTCACCATCCTCACCAACATCATCATCATCATCATCGTCACAGTCAGCCGGAACAAGCATCCACTCTCACCGTCCTCCCTCCTTCATGGCAGACCAGGTCAGGAGAGAGCTAAGGAGACTCCACCCCAGGAAGGCAGCAGGCCCGGATAAAGTGTGTCCCAGAATGCTTAAGGCCTGCGCCAACCAACTGGGGGAGCCCCTCCAGCATGTTTTCAACCTGAGCCTGCGTCTCAGAAAGGCCCCAGTCACATGGAAGACATCCTGTGTCATTCCAGTTCCTAAGAAGGCACACCTGAAGGAGCTGAATGACTACAGGCCAGTCGCTTTGACATCTCACGTGATGAAGACCATGGAGCGACAGCTGCTGAGCGTCCTCAGACCTCAGGTCAGACATGCTGAGGACCCACTGCAGTTTGCATACAGGGAGAAGGTGGGAGTGGAGGACGCCATCCTCTACCTCCTTCACAGGGCCCACTCTCATCTGGACAGGGGTAACAGCGCTGTGAGGGTCATGTTTTTTGACTTCTCCAGTGCCTTCAACACCATCCAGCCCCTGCTACTGAGAGACAAGCTCATGGAGATGGAGGTGGACACTCATCTGGTCACCTGGATCACTGATTATCTAACTGGAAGACCACAATACGTCAGACTCAGTAACTGCACCTCGGACACAGTGATCGCAGCACTGGAGCACCACAAGGAACTGTGCTCTCTCCAGCTCTGTTCACTCTGTACACATCAGACTTCAATTACAACTCGGAGTCGTGCCACATGCAGAGGTTTTCAGATGACACTGCTATTGTGGGATGTGTGTGAGAGGGACAGGAAAGAGAGTACAGGGACCTGATACAGGACTTTGTGGAGTGGTGCAAATCAAACCACCTGCAGCTGAACATTGCCAAAACAAAGGAGATGGTAGTGGACTTCAGAAGGTCCGGGCCCACTCTGCAGCCAGTCTCCATTGAGGGGGTCGATGTGGAGATGGTCCAGACTTACAAATATCTGGGGACACTTATGGACGATAGGTTGGATTGGTCAACCAATACTGACACCCTCTACAGGAAGGGACAGAGCAGACTGTACTTCCTGAGGAGGTTAGGGTCCTTCAGGATCTGCCATAAAGGAAGTCTTTTGTCCCTCAGGCCATCAGACTGTTCAACTCTTCCCATCTCAGTAAGAAATAATCCTGTGACACATCTGTTTGACCTTTTATTGCTTTCTTTTGCACTACTAACACTGTTTACACTGCTTACTTCTTTGCACAACCTACACTGTTCACATTGTGTACTGTTTACATCTGTGCTACCTCCTCACTACTGCACTACTACATTTACTCCTCCGTCATATTCTCTGAGACTGGATGCTGCACTTGCACACAAATTTTATTTTTATTTTTAGTTAGTAGCTTTTATTGATTAGTCCATTTTCTTTTATTTACTTAACCCTATTTTCTGTGTCTTGTCTAATGTGTAAGCTGCTGGATGCCTTGAATTTCCCTCTGGGATCAATAAAGTATCTATCTATCTATCTATCTATCTATCTATCTATCTATCTATCTATCTATCTATCTATCTATCTATCTATCTATCTATCTATCTATCTATCTATCTATCTATCTGTCTGTCTGTCTGTCTGTCTGTCTGTCTGTCTGTCTGTCTGTCTGTCTGTCTGTCTGTCTGTCTGTCTGTCTGTCTGTCTGTCTGTCTGTCTGTCTGTCTGTCTGTCTGTCTGTCTGTCTGTCTGTCTATCTATCTATCTATCTATCTATCTATCTATCTATCTATCTATCTATCATCACCACACTGAACAGCAGCTTCTAATTTTTTATTTAAATTTTTGGTATCATTTCTTTGCATCATGTTGAATTGCGTCGTATCGCATTGTGAGGAACTGAACCGCCATCAAGTACATATCAAATCGCATTGAATCAGGAACAGGGGTGAATCGTATTGCGTTGTATCGTCAATATCGTCATGTATTGCTGTATGTATCATATCGCTGGTAGTGTATCGAGGTGCACATCAAATCGTTGTCAGTGATGAGATTCACGTGACTATTGGGAACAGAGTCAGTGTCCCAGCATGAGACGGAGATACTGTGAAGTTCATGGATAAGTGCATCGCCACCATACTAGAACAGTTCAGGAACAATACCATCCTCACCAGCAGCCTTGTTAGCCTTCAGGGCCTTCATGGCAAACCTGATTTCATCAACTGTAGTTGGATCATCAAGATGGTACAGAGTCTCATGTGGCTGTGTGCCTCTGATGGTCACCAGATCTAAAGGGACTTCGCATGAGTAGAGTCTTGTGAAGTGTTGAACCCACTGGGTCATCTGTTGGTGTTTAGCAGTGAGTGTAGCCCCGTTCAGTTCTAGAAGGGGGTGATCTTCCTAAGCCTGGGTCCAGTTGCCTCCTTGATACATCTGCAGAGGCCTTGAAGATCACAGGAGTCCACACAGGATTGGATATGTGAAGAAAGATCTAGGAGGCATTGACGAGAGGCGGTCAGCATTAGCTTGTGATGGAGAAGCAGAATACTGCATGTGAGCTTCCTTCTTCACCTGAATGAGTGTGCAAAAGTTGCAAACCTGTCTGGTTGTTGACGGTCGATTATGCCTAAAGCAGACTGTGCACTGGATGTCATCGCACTACTAAGACAAACCCACCGAGATGCTGGAGACTTCATGCTGCCAGTATCAATCAATCAATCAACTTTTTTTTTATATAGCGCCAAATCACAACAAACAGTTGTGGCGCTTTATATTGTAAGGCAAGGCCATACAATAACCATGAAAAACCCCAACGGTCAAAACGACCTCCTGTGAGCAAGCACTTGGCTACAGTGGGAAGGAAAAACTCCCTTTTAACAGGAAGAAACCTCCAGCAGAACCAGGCTCAGGGAGGGGCAGTCTTCTGCTGGGACTGGTTGGGGCTGAGGGAGAGAACCAGGAAAAAGACATGCTGTGGAGGGGAGCAGAGATCGATCACTAATGATTAAATGCAGAGTGATGCATACAAAGCAAAAAGAGAAAGAAACAGTGCATCATGGGAACCCCCCCACAGTCTACGTCTATAGCAGCATAACTAAGGGATGGTTCAGGGTCACCTGATCCAGCCCTAACTATAAGCCTTAGCAAAAAGGAAAGTTTTAAGCCTAATCTTAAAAGTAGAGAGGGTGTCTGTCTCCCTGATCTGAATTGGGAGCTGGTTCCACAGGAGAGGAGCCTGAAAGCTGAAGGCTCTGCCTCCCATTCTACTCTTACAAACCCTAGGAACTACAAGTAAGCCTGCAGTCTGAGAGCGAAGCACTCTAATGGGGTAATATGGTACTACGAGGTCCCTAAGATAAGATGGGACCTGATTATTCAAAACCTTATAAGTAAGAAGAAGAATTTTAAATTCTATTCTAGAATTAACAGGAAGCCAATGAAGAGAGGCCAATATGGGTGAGATATGCTCTCTCCTTCTAGTCCCCGTCAGTACTCTAGCTGCAGCATTTTGAATTAACTGAAGGCTTTTTAGGGAACTTTTAGGACAACCTGATAATAATGAATTACAATAGTCCAGCCTAGAGGAAATAAATGCATGAATTAGTTTTTCAGCATCACTCTGAGACAAGACCTTTCTGATTTTAGAGATATTGCGTAAATGCAAAAAAGCAGTCCTACATATTTGTTTAATATGCGCTTTGAATGACATAAAGTATCTGAGGCATGGTGGTTGTCACGACAGTCAGGGTGTTTTAGAGCAATGATGTTAAGGCGGGGTCTTGGTGTGGTCGTACCTTATGAGCTTTCTTTGGATATAATAACATTTTGCAATGAACAAGAGTGTGATCAGTGTCACAATGCACAGATACGGTGCTGTGCATGCTACGAACGTGATGCAAGTACCTAAGGTCACGTCTATAACACAGCACACGGTCTAACTGGTGCCAGTGTTTAGATCGTGGATGTTGCCAGCTGACCTTGCTGTGAGCATTAAAGAAGGGGCACAAGATACTCCGTGTGTTGTCACAACCGAACTCCAAAAGGCATTGACCATTTTCATTCATTTTTCTAACACTGTGTGGCCCCAGGACATTCTCCCAGGATGACTTGTCACCTAGGATAAACAGATTGCCTGTGCAAGGCAAAGATTTGATGATGGATGATAATTGTTCATAGAAAGCGTCCTTTGGTTCGTCCGATGATGGAAGTGTTGGGGCGTAGGCTGATATGAGGTGGATTGAGATGGATTTTTATCTTATTTTCGCACATATTTTATATTTTATTTTATCTTAGCATTTTATATTGCTTTCTGCTTAATGTTGCACCATTATATCAAAGCAAATTCCTAGTCTGTGAATCCTGTTCATTGGTAATGGCAATAAACTTCTTCTGATCCTGATTCTGATTGTGTTGCTTGTACAAGTAAAGCACAGTTGCATGAGTCTTTCCAAGTGACCAACAGGTGAGGTGATACAAGAACTGAGGATCTTATTTCTGATGGCAAAACCAAAACCATAGAGTTTGCGTTCAGAAGGTTTCCCACTCCAGTACAAGGTGTAATTGTCCTCCCGAATGGAACTTTGATCAGCAATCCATGTCTCTGAGAGAGCAGCAATGTCGATGTGATTTCCAATTCTTTGTCTTACACATATCTGGGTTCTGAATACAGGCCTGTAATCATAATCCTAATGTTCCAGGTTGCAAGGGTTAATTGAGATTTGAAAATTTGAGTTGATCCAGGAAATAATGGTCTGGTGTCAGCTTTTTTAGTGCACCTTTTCTAGCGCCCTCCCCGGATTGGGGCACACAGGCCATCCTTAAATAGGGCTGCATGGTCGTATGGTCAGCTGCCGAAGTATCCCTAGACACCAGATTTCAGAATGACCGTCATAACCATACCTTCAGCTCTTGAGCAAGGGCAGAAATAAAAGGGCACATGCCTGCCCTAGGACGAATGCCCTTCTTTAGTCCTGCGGAACCTCTGAGGAGGCAAGGAAACCAGGACATTCATGAGGTCCAACATGAAGTAGATTCAAGATTCAAAGATTCAGACAACTTTATTGATCCCTAAAAGGGCTATTCATCTTCACACCCAATTACCTCAGACAAAAATACAGCAATTAATCCACAATTATTTAGTTGAACGGAATAATGCCACACATCAGAATGAAAACAACCGCACATATACATTTGATTGTTTATGTACGCTAAACTTTGAAACCGTCTATCATCTGAATTGAGGCAATGTGAGTGTGGGTTGCAGCAGTTTCATGCTGCGCAAACAAGCTTGGGGAGTGGAGGCGGGACGTTGCTTCAGCCATGCCGCCTCCCAGAGGGGGAAGGAGTGACAGAGTGGAGGCCGGGATGGGGTAGGGGTGGGGACAGAAACACAAAGGACGAGTTGGGGTGGGGTGGGGTGTGCATCCTAGAGTCTGGAGTGGCATATCAGTCTGTAGGGGGGCACAGATAAAGAGTGAGCCAAATGCTTCACCAAGGCTGTTGAAATCCTTCTGGAGGAAAACAGTGGGGCATTTTGACCTTCAGTAGCTGATAAGGCTGCCATGTTTGGGTTAGGCAGAGAGACAATACGGCCTCTCTTTAACCGTCCAGATCCAATTGTGAGTATTCACTGATCTCCAACATCAATTCCTTTGCAGGGCAGACAGTTGCTCAGAGATGGTTTGCAACTTGCGTTTAAGTTCAAAAGTTAACGCAGTCTGAGACTGTACTGCCTTGCCCACCTCTTTAATCATGATGGATAGATGTGGGGTTGTGGTTTACTCTTAGCCTTTACTCCTCCTTTTTAACGTTAACATTAATTAACATTAGTTAACATTAAAGGCAGCATGGAAATGCTGTAACCCTGGCAAGAGAGGCTAGGGGTGTACTAGCACTTGCCCAAGGTGCACACCCAAGGCTACTGGAGGGAAGGAGGTGCCTCACTGCTCCATTCTGGACGGCTCCATGCAAAGTTTAGCCTCTGCCCGATTATATAACTAAAGTAAGCAAAATAAAATGTTTAAATAGTAAGAATGAATAACAAAAAATGTAACTAAAAATAATAAACTGAATGAATAAATGAATAAATGAAAGTAAACAAAATATAATTTTTAAATAGTAACATTAAATACTAGAAAATAAAATTCTAAAAATAAATAATAAAATATAATAATTAATGTAAATAAAATGTTTAAATAATAATGAATAATAAAAAATAAACAAAATATACAATAAATAAAATTAAATTATTAAATCATAAGAATAAAAAACAATAAATAAATAATAAAATAATAATTAAAAGAAAACTTTCTGAGAAACTGAGCACAATATCAAAACTAAAGATTTTGACAAAAGTTCAAACTTTTACGCATTGCTATTGTCAGAGTGTTAAATTCACAAATTGCCACTTCTTTATACCACATATATGTATGTATGTATGTGTGTGTGTGTTGTACACATTACCACAAGTCTTAACATTATGTTCTGAATGACATGATGTAAAACAAACACAGTGACGTATTTACTGCTTTTATTCAAAAGTCGGTCCCTTCAACATCGTTCTTCTTTGATTTGGGGTCAAAACACAGCAGATCCACATGTAGATTTGACACACATTTTACGCCAGATGCCCTTCCTGATGTAACTCTATATTGTAGAAAAGGCACCGGGGGGGTTTGAACCGGGAGCCTTTGGCTCTGGAGACAAGCGCACTTAACCGCTTGCCGCTGTCTCCGTCGTATTCACTGCTGTATAACAAATCTATTTACTGCTTTTGGTGTAAAACTATAAAATGGTGCATTTGCAGGCAGTTGTCTTTGATCAGGAGACAAGAAAATGTCAAAACTCTGTGTGACGAAGATGTGAAAAAAGACCAACCTCCAAAAAATGAGCTGAACCACCAAAACAACGTTCTAAACATGTGGCTGTGCTGCTTCTTCCGTCACGTCGGTCAACGTTCACAGGACAACCTGAATGGCATGTCAAAGCTGTTAGTCAGCGGGGAAGTAAAATTCATCAAAGCAAACACACAGATCACAACGTGACATTATGACAGTGAAACACTTGATGAGAAACTATGATGTTAGCACAAAAAGACACAAATCTGCCCCCTGGTGGACGTACCTTTTAATCCATGAGCGTGACAGCAGGTGGGTGGGTGAAGACATTTGTGACACGTTGATTCTTCGAGTTTGTATCGAGAAAAGTTTTGGATCATTCCAGCAATGATTGATGATTGACGCTCACATCTCGAAAAACATTGAACTCATGGTCCGCTCTGATTGGTCCACTCACCCAAAGGTTCCTGGAATCAGTGTCTGCACACCCCGTGGTACCTGTGGGAGTGAGGTCAGACGGACGGCGTACAAGGCTGTTTTTGGGCAGGAAAGCGAGCGTGACTGATATGAGTGTTATGAAAGTGTTATCAGGGGCATTACTCAGCCCCAGTGCATGCGCCCACGTGCACGTGTGATGGATCTTCTTGTTGCTGCGTCTCTGACTTCATGCACATTTTTGTGAAGTGCAGAACAAAATCAGTTCAGAGTTCTGAGCTGAGGGTCGAAAGCCAAACACTGATTTGTTGCTTTCCATGCAGTTTCAGATCTGCTCTCTCTCTCCGCGTGTCTTTGGGGTCCGGGGAATGTGTGAGGATGCTTCAGATCTGCTCTCTCTCTCCGCGTGTCTTTGGGGTCCGGGGAATGTGTGAGGATGCTTCAGATCTGCTCTCTCTCTCCGCGTGTCTTTGGGGTCCGGGGAACGTGTGAGGATGCTTCAGATCTGCTCTCTCTCTCCTTGTTTCTTTGAGGTCCAGGGAACGTGTGAGGATGCTTCAGATCTGCTGTCTGTCTCCTTGTTTCTTTGGGGTCCAGGAAACACGTGAGGATGTTTCAGATCTGCTCTCTCGCTCCTTGTTTCTTTGGGGTCCGTGGAACGTGTGAGGATGTTTCAGATCTGCTCTCTCTCTCCTTGTTTCTTTGGGGTCCGTGGAACGTGTGAGGATGTTTCAGATCTGCTCTTTCTCTCCTTGTTTCTTTGGGGTCCGTGGAACGTGTGAGGATGTTTCAGATCTGCTCTTTCTCTCCTTGTTTCTTTGGGGTCCGGGGAACGTGTGAAGATGTTTGAGACCTGCTCTCTCTCTCTCTCCTTGTTTCTTTGGGGTCCGGGGAACACGTGAGGATGTTTCAGATCTGCTCTCCCTCTACTTGTTTCTTTGGGGTCCAGGGAACGTGTGAGGATGTTTCAGATCTGCTCTCTCTCTCCTTGTTTCTTTGGGGTCCATGGAACATGTGAGGATGTTTCAGATCTGCTCTCTCTCTCCTTGTTTCTTTGGGGTCCGTGGAACATGTGAGGATGTTTCAGATCTGCTCTCTCTCTCTCCTTGTTTCTTTGGGGTCCGTGGAACATGTGAGGATGTTTCAGATCTGCTCTCTCTCTCCTTGTTTCTTTGGGGTCCGGGGAACGTGTGAAGATGTTTCAGATCTGCTCTCTCTCTCTCTCTCTCTCTCTCTCTCCTTGTTTCTTCCGGGTCCAGGGAACATGTGAGGATGTTTCAGATCTGCTCTCTCTCTCCTTGTTTCTTTGGGGTCCATGGAACATGTGAGGATGTTTCAGATCTGCTCTCTCTCTCCTTGTTTCTTTGGGGTCCATGGAACGTGTGAAGATGTTTCAGATCTGCTCTCTCTCTCTCTCTCTCTCTCTCTCTCCTTGTTTCTTCCGGGTCCAGGGAACACGTGAGGATGTTTCAGATCTGCTCTCTCTCTCCTTGTTTCTTTGGGGTCCGTGGCACACGTGAGGATGTTTCAGATCTGCTCTCTCTCTCCTTGTTTCTTTGGGGTCCGTGGCACACGTGAGGATGTTTCAGATCTGCTCTCTCTCTCCTTGTTTCTTTGGGGTCCGTGGAACACGTGAGGATGTTTCAGATCTGCTCTCTCTCTCCTTGTTTCTTTGGGGTCCGTGGAACACGTGAGGATGTTTCAGATCTGCTCTCTCTCTCCTTGTTTCTTTGGGGTCCGTGGAACACGTGAGGATGTTTCAGATCTGCTCTCTCTCTCCTTGTTTCTTTGGGGTCCGTGGAACACGTGAGGATGTTTCAGATCTGCTCTCTCTCTCCTTGTTTCTTTGGGGTCCGTGGAACATGTGAGGATGTTTCAGATCTGCTCTCTCTCTCCTTGTTTCTTTGGGGTCCGTGGAACATGTGAGGATGTTTCAGATCTGCTCTCTCTCTCCTTGTTTCTTTGGGGTCCATGGAACATGTGAGGATGTTTCAGATCTGCTCTCTCTCTCCTTGTTTCTTTGGGTCCGTGGAACACGTGAGGATGTTTCAGATCTGCTCTCCCTCTACTTGTTTCTTTGGGGTCCAGGGAATGTGTGAGGATGTTTCAGATCTGCTCTCTCTCTCCTTGTTTCTTTGGGGTCCGTGGAACATGTGAGGATGTTTCAGATCTGCTCTCTCTCTCCTTGTTTCTTTGGGGTCCGTGGAACATGTGAGGATGTTTCAGATCTGCTCTCTCTCTCCTTGTTTCTTTGGGGTCCGTGGAACATGTGAGGATGTTTCAGATCTGCTCTCTCTCTCCTTGTTTCTTTGGGGTCCGGGGAACGTGTGAAGATGTTTCAGATCTGCTCTCTCTCTCTCTCTCTCTCTCTCTCTCTCTCTCTCTCTCTCTCTCTCTCTCTCTCTCTCTCCTTGTTTCTTCCGGGTCCAGGGAACACGTGAGGATGTTTCAGATCTGCTCTCTCTCTCCTTGTTTCTTTGGGGTCCGTGGCACACGTGAGGATGTTTCAGATCTGCTCTCTCTCTCCTTGTTTCTTTGGGGTCCATGGAACATGTGAGGATGTTTCAGTTCTGCTGTGTCTATCCTTGTTTCTTTGGGGTCCGGCGAACATTTGAGGATGTTTCAGATCTGCTCTTTCTCTCCTTTTTTCTTTGGGGTCCGGCGAACGTGTGAGGATGTTTCAGATCTGCTCTCTCTCTCTCTTCGTTTCTTCGGGGTCCGGGGAACACGTGAGGATGCGTACCGATATTTTTTGGCTTTCTAAAAGGTTTCGACAGGACACGCTCAATTCTGTTTGCTGTTTCAAAGAAAGAAGTGATCTCATGCTCAGCAGTAAATGTAGATTCATGAAACCTGTAAACTTCCATCTGTACAAAAAAGCCTGAACCTCTGAACATTTAACACACAGGTCTGGAAGTGTCACAAAACATTTGCCAAAAGGCACAATGTTGCCGTGTAATCCTTCAAGGTTGTTTGGCTCTGAAGCCGACACTACTCGACGATAGCACGGATTGGACTACGACAAGTGTAAAGTATAACATCAGTCAGGATGCGTTCACCTTCTCTCAGATTACAATTCCATGCCTAGTGGACATCTATGATCTTGACCCCTTTGACCTTGTCTTTCATATAAATGATTGCCCTTTGGATAACCTTTCCAGGGTAATTCTGAATCCACCTACACACGTCTGACAAGTAATATACAAATAAGGAAAGTTTCTGAGTTCAATGGTATGAATAGTTCACCTTGTTGAATGGTTTGTTCCAGCTTTGAGCTCATGAAATATTCGTACCATTGAAAGAATGTAAAAACATTCATTGTTTGTTTTATATAACGGCTAAAATAGATCCTTGTCATTTGATATTTTATTAATTTATAAACAACAGAAAAGGGACTTACATTTAGGTGTTCCAGTGTGACGTGTAGTCCAGTGATGCTGTGCACTGACTTCAGACTTACATAAAAAAAGATTTTGTGTAGTTCCTCAGTCCAGCCAAAAATCACGTCAACTCTTCTTATATCCAGACGGCTTACAGCGGAGTGGATTTTGTGTGGGTGTGTGTTACAAGAATTAGCAGCGTCAGTTAGCTCAATCAAATTATCTTGTTGTTCCCCGCACGCATGCACACACACGCAGCCTGGTTGGTGCTTGTGCGCACGTGTACTACCAAAAAAGACTGTGTACATCCTCAGTGCAGAAAAAAAAAATCACATCAGAAATGAATCCAGCTTTTCATTCCAACTTCCTGCCAACAGCCTCCAGACAGCACAGTGGACTTGTGTTGTGTGTGCGTGCACACGAATATGCGCGTGCACAAGCACGTGTAGCATCTGCATGTGCGTGCGTGCGTGTGCGTGTGTGTGTGTGTGTGTGTTGTGCAGAGTGCGATGGTACCAAACATATGGAACCAAATTTGCACTCTAAATGCAATGCAACACAAACGGGATGAATTAATCCATGTCATGTGACATACAATGCACCAAACCAATCAAATGACAAGGATCCACTCAGCCGTTATATTAAATAAAAATAAGTCAAATTCCTGACCTTGGCCCCAGTGATCTTGACGTGTCAAAATGAACCCTTCATTCTGGCTTCAGTCTTCATACACTTACCACATTTGGACGAAACATGTGAAAGGACCTGACCTTGATCCCTATGACTGACCTGGGATAAATATGACCTAAAAGTGTGCTAACATTGCAAAACAAAGTGAAACACTAAAGTTTGACCTTTAACACCAATAACCTTGACTTTGTCCCCAATGACTGATCTTTGGCAAATTTGTCCTTGCAGATGGAAATGCACTTGTGTCAATTTTAGTCTAAATTGGTTTAAAACTGAAATTACATGACCTTGAGTCTAATGACCTTGATCTTTAAGGGCAAAAGGTCAAACTTTCCTCCACATACCACTTTTTGTCTTTTTTTAAAAAGAAAGAAAAAAGAAAAAAAAATCTCTCACCCACATGGGGTGTGCAGCCAGTACATTCTGAGAGCCGGTGTCACCAACCGAACGGTCCCCCCTAACAATTGGTCCAACAACAATCATTTCCACATAAATTCAGCATTATTTCATCATAAAAGGTGGGGAAGTGATCAGAGCGCCACAGCTACACGAGCTGCTATCTGTTGCGTTCACTGTTCGTCGGTCATTTCAAAGTGTCACACAGTAACGTCTTGTTTCTGCTTCAAATTGACTTTAGAATGATTTAATTGGTTTTACTTTATCATCTGATGGTTAATAATCACTTCAATCCATTTGATCACTTTGGGTGAAGAGAGTTCGTCTCAGACAAGTAGCAGAGCGCCGAAATGACGCATGTGCAGAGGAGGCAGGACGGACCATTCGGTCTGTGACACCGGACCAGTTGAGGCTTGGGTTAACAGCGACCGGCACCGGTGTCGTTGCCAAATATGGTGCTGGCGGAAATTGGGCTTCTGCTGGGAAAGGAAGAAGAAGACAAAGAAGAAGAGGAGGAGAATGTTTCCAGAGACAGCGGGAGAAGAGGAAAACTAGAAGGTTGGAAGTGAGAGTCGGGACTTTGAATGTTGGCAGTCTGACTGGTAAAAGGAGAGAGCTGACTGATATGATGGAGAGGACAAAGGAAGATGTGTGTGGAAGGGAAGTAAGAGCAGGAGCACAGGTGGGGGGGTTCAAGTTGTATCATGGTGAGGAAGAGAAATGGTGTTGGGTCATTTTAAAGGAAGAGTATGTTAAGAGTGTGTTGGAGGCATTGATTTCTATTTACTCACGAGATGGAGGAACGCGGTGATCCGCTCATTCGCTGGCTGTTGCCAGAGCGCCGCCATCTTGGTTAGCGTCTAACAACAGACGTAAACAGAAATCAATGTGGACACGATCAATGTTTTTAAGAGATAAATCTGCGTTTTCTGTGCTGTTACTGTTCTCTTACATTTGTTCAGACACTATTTGTCCAAACAAATCCAGAAGAGGATCAGACTGTTTATATCATAGACTGAATGAATTTGTTGGTCCCAGACAGTCAGGATAGAAAATAAAACCATCAGTTTGTCAAAGACACTGTGTGTCTGCCACAACACCAGATACTAGTCTGATCCTGAATTCATTTCATTGTGAAGTTAAAGATGGAAAATAATCTGGGTGAAAGTAAGAGCTTCACACGCTCACATCATATTAAAGATATTAATATTAAAGACGGCTCTTAACCGGCCTGCTGCGCCACTTTTACAGAGCAAACTTTGAAATAAAATAAATGAAATGAAACAGCCAGGGTGAAATTAAGATTATTGAATCATTTCTGGACCAAGACGAAAGAAATCTGACGACACTAGACTGGAATATTCAGTATATCAGAGAGAAATTAATCTCATTGGTGTATATTCTTAAATTAGTAGAATATACAAAGTCAAACCGGCTGTCATGCGACCCAGCAAATTGAAAGAAAAAACATTTCCATTCTATGAATTTGCTCTGACAGAATATTTCTGGATGGAAAACTTGATGTGAAGAAAAAACCAGTGGCTAATTAAAAAGGTATAAATTGAGACGTATGAAAGTGAGACTTCTAATTGAATCACTAAAGGAATGGTGAGATATTTATCACCACAAAACATTCAGGCAGTAAAACTGAACTCACGACTTTATACAGAAAACAGATCGACACTAAAAAATAAACCATTTTCTAAACTTTGACATGACATAACACTGACATAACACTGACATAACATGACATAACACTGACATAACACTGACATAACACTGACATAACATGACATAACACTGACATAACATGATATAACACTGACATAACATGATATAACACTGACATAACATGACATAACACTGACATAACACTGACAACACTGACATGACATAACACTGACATAACACTGACGTAACATGACATAACACTGACATAACATGACATAACATGACATAACACTGACATAACATGATATAACACTGACATAACACTGACATAACATGATATAACACTGACATAACACTGACATAACATGACATAACACTGACATAACATGATATAACACTGACATAACATGACATAACACTGACATAACATGATATAACACTGACATAACATGACATAACACTGACATAACACTGACAACACTGACATGACATAACACTGACATAACACTGACATAACACTGACATAACACTGACATAACATGACATAACACTGACATAACACTGACATGACATAACACTGACATAGCACTGACATAACATGACATAACACTGACATAACATGACATAACACTGACATAACATGACATAACACTGACATAACACTGACATAACACTGACATAACACTGACATAACACTGACATAACATGACATAACACTGACATAACATGACATAACACTGACATAACATTTATGAAAGTTCAATCCACAGTTTATTATTATTTATTTTTTATTGAGTGAACCAGCTGATAGTCCTTTGTCAGCTTGTTGCTGCAACTGAACGCTGCACAAACTGTTTCATTTTCAGATCACTTTAACCCAAGTTTAAATGGATGCCTGCAACACGTTTCAAAAAAGCTGGGACGGGGCAACAAACTGGGAAAGTTGATGACAATGCCAAGCCACATTCTGCACGTGTTACAACAGCGTGGCTTTGTAGTAAAAGAGTGCGGGTACTAGACTGGCCTGCCTGCAGTCCAGACCTGTCGCCCACTGAAAATGTGTGGCGCATTATAAAGCACAAAATACGACAACGGAGACCCCGGACTGTTGAACAACTGAAGTCATACATCAAGCAAGAATGGGAAAGAATTCCACCTACAAAGATTCAACAATTAGTGTCCTCAGTTCCCAAATGCTTATTGAGTGTTGTTAGAAGGAAAGGTGATGTAACACAGTGGGAAACATACCACTGTACCAGCTTTTTTGAAATGTGTTGCAGGCATCCATTTCAAAATGAGCAAATATTTACACAAAAACAATCAAGTTTATCAGTTTGAACATTAAATATCTTGTCTTTGTGGTGTATTTAATTGAATATAGGTTGAAGAGGATTTGAAAATCATTGGATTCTGTTTTTATTTACATTTTACACAACGTCCCAACTTCATTGGAATTAGGGTTGTAATTAAACTAAAGCGTGACAATGCGTTATAACAATAAGCAAGATGGAGGCTGCTGGGAACAGCTCACAGGCTGCATCCACCATCTAGTGGATTCAGTATCAATCAATCAATCAATTTTATTTATATAGTGCCAAATCACAACAAACAGTTGCCCCAAGGCACTTTATATTGTAAGGCAAAAGCCATACAATAATTACAGAAAAACCCCAACGGTCAAAACGACCCCCTGTGAGCAAGCACTTGGCGACAGTGGGAAGGAAAAACTCCCTTTGAACAGGAAGAAACCTCCAGCAGAACCAGGCTCAGGGAGGGGCAGTCTTCTGCTGGGACTGGTTGGGGCTGAGGGAGAGAACCAAGAAAAAGACATGCTGTGGAGGGGAGCAGAGATCGATCACTAATGATTAAATGCAGAGTGGTGCATACAGAGCAAAAAGAGAAAGAAACACTCAGTGCATCATGGGAACCCCCCAGCAGTCTAAGTCTATAGCAGCATAACTAAGGGATGGTTCAGGGTCACCTGATCCAGCCCTAACTATAAGCTTTAGCAAAAAGGAAAGTTTTAAGCCTAATCTTAAAAGTAGAGAGGGTGTCTGTCTCCCTGATCTGAATTGGGAGCTGGTTCCACAGGAGAGGAGCCTGAAAGCTGAAGGCTCTGCCTCCCATTCTACTCTTACAAACCCTAGGAACTACAAGTAAGCCTGCAGTCTGAGAGCGAAGTGCTCTATTGGGGTGATATGGTACTATGAGGTCCCTAAGATAAGATGGGACCTGATTATTCAAAACCTTATAAGTAAGAAGAAGAATTTTAAATTCTATTCTAGAATTAACAGGAAGCCAATGAAGAGAGGCCAATATGGGTGAGATATGCTCTCTCCTTCTAGTCCCTGTCAGTACTCTAGCTGCAGCATTTTGAATTAACTGAAGGCTTTTCAGGGAACTTCAGGGAACTGCAGTTTAACTAATTGGTGTGTGTCTTCTGGCTTCATGGATAGATAAAGCTGGGTATCATCTGCGTAACAATGAAAATTTAAGCAATGCCGTCTAATACAACCCCTGGCAAAAATTATGGAATCACCGGCCTCGGAGGATGTTCATTCAGTTGTTTAATTTTGTAGAAAATAAGCAGATCACAGACATGACACAAAACTAAAGTCATTTCAAATGGCAACTTTCTGGCTTTAAGAAACACTATAAGAAATGAAGAAAAAAACATTGTGGCAGTCAGTAACGGTTACTTTTTTAGACCAAGCAGAGGAAAAAAATATGGAATCACTCAATTCTGAGGAAAAAATTATGGAATCACCCTGTAAATTTTCATCCCAAAAACTAACACCTGCATCATATCAGATCTGCTCGTTAGTCTGCATCTAAAAAGGAGTGATCACACCTTGGAGAGCTGTTGCACCAAGTGGACTGACATGAATCATGGCTCCAACACGAGAGATGTCAATTGAAACAAAGGAGAGGATTATCAAACTCTTAAAAGAGGGTAAATCATCACGCAATGTTGCAAAAGATGTTGGTTGTTCAGTCAGCTGTGTCTAAACTCTGGACCAAATACAAACAACATGGGAAGGTTGTTAAAGGCAAACATACTGGTAGACCAAGGAAGACATCAAAGCGTCAAGACAGAAAACTTAAAGCAATATGTCTCAAAAATCGAAAAATGTACAACAAAACAAATGAGGAACGAATGGGAGGAAACTGGAGTCAACGTCTGTGACCGAACTGTAAGAGACCACCTAAAGGAAATGGGATTTACATACAGAAAAGCTAAACAAAAGGCATCATTAACACCTAAACAGAAAAAACAAGGTTACAATGGGCTAAGGAAAAGCAGTCGTGGACTGTGGATGACTGGATGAAAGTCATATTCAGTGATGAATCTCGAATCTGCATTGGGCAAGGTGATGATGCTGGAACTTTTGTTTGGTGCCTTTCCAATGAGATTTATAAAAATGACTGCCTGAAGAGAACATGTACATTTCCACAGTCATTGATGATATGGGGCTGCATGTCAGGTAAAGGCACTGGGGAGATGGCTGTCATTACATCATCAATAAATGCACAAGTTTATGTTGATATTTTGGACAATTGAAAGGATGTTTGGGGATGATGAAATCATTTTTCAAGATGATAATGCATCTTGCCATAGAGCAAAAACTGCAAAAACATTCCTTGCAAAAAGACACATAGGGTCAATGTCAACGAGCAGATCTAATTTGATGCAGGTGTTAATTTGGGGGATGAAAATTTACAGGGTGATTCCATAATTTTTTCCTCAGAATTGAGTGATTCCATATTTTTTTTCCTCTGCTTGGTCCTAAAAAAGTAGCCGTTACTGACTGCCACAATCTTTTTTTCTTGATTTCTTATAGTGTTTCTTAAAGCCAGAAAGTTGCCATTGAAATGACTTTAGTTTTGTGTCATGTCTGTGATCTGCTTTTTTTTCTACAAAATTAAACAACTGAATGAACATCCTCCGAGGCCGGTGATTCCATAATTTTTTGCCAGGGGTTGTAATACTGCCTAAGGGAAGGATGTATAAAGTGAATAAAATTGGTCCTAGCACAAAACCTTGTGGAACTCCATAATTAACCTTAGTCTGTGAAGAAGATTCCCCATTACATGAACAAATTGTAATCTATTAGATAAATATGATTCAAACCACCGCAGCGCAGTGCCTTTAATACCTATGGCATGCTCTAATCTCTAATCTCTAATCTAATTTTATGGTCAACAGTATCAAAAGCAGCACTGAGGTCTAACAGACGAGCACAGAGATGAGTCCACTGTCTGAGGCCATAAGAAGATCATTTGTAACCTTCACTAATGCTGATTCAATAGAAATCAATGTTTGGAGGTTAAGCGAGTGTCTGACAGGGTGATGAGTGTGAAGTTGGAAATTGAAGGGGTGATGATGAATATCATCAGTGCATATGCCCCACAGGTAGGTTGTGAGATGAAGTTGAAAGAAGATTTCTGGAGTGTGTTAGATGAGGTGGTGGAGAGTGTGCCCAAGCATGAAAGAGTGGTGATAGGAGCGGACTTCAATGAGCATGTTGGTGAAGGGAACAGAGGTGATGAGGAAGTAATGGGCAGATATGGTATCAATTTTGCAAAAAGATGGAAATGGCTGTGGTGAACACCTACTTTAAGAAAAGGGAGGAGCACAGGGTGACATAAGATAAGGATGAAGTGAGGGCAGCTACGAAGAGGCAGTTGATCCAGATGACATTCCAGTGAAGGCATGGAAATGTCTTGGAGAGATGGTAGTGGAGTTTCGAACCGAATTGTTTACTAAAATCTTGGAAAGTGAGAGGATGCCTGAGGAATGGAGATGAAGTGTGCTGGTTCCTATTATTAAGAACATGGGTGATGTTCAGAGCTGCAGTAACTACAGAGGCATAAAGATGATCAGCCACAGCATGAAGTTATGGGACAGAGTTGTAGAAGCTAGGCTTAGAAAACAGGTGAAGATCTGTGAGCAGGAATATGGTTTCATGCCGAGAAAGAGCACTACAGATGCAATGTTTGCTCTGAGAATACTGATGGAGAAATATAGAGAAGACCAGAAGGAGTTACACAGTGTGTTTGTGGATTTAGAGAAAGCTTATGACACAGTGCCGAGAGAAGAGTCGTGGTATTGTATGAGGAAGTCTGGAGTGGCAGAGAATCATGTGAGAGTAGTGCAAGACATGTACAAGGACAGTGTGACAGCGGTGAGATGCACAATCGGAATGACAGACTCATTCAAGGTGGAGGTGGGATTACACCAAGGATCAGCTCTGAGTCCTTTCTTGTTTGCAGTGGTGATGGACAGGTTGACAGATCAGACAGGAGTCCCCATGGACTATGATGTTTGCAGATGACGTAATCTGTAGTGAGAATAGAGAGCAAGTTGAGTCTAGTCTGGAGAAGTGGAGATATGCTTTGGAGAGAAGGGGAATGAAAGTCAGTAGAAGCAAGACTGAGTCCATGTGTGTGAATGGGAGGGAGCCCAGTGGAATAGTGCAGTTACAAGGAGTAGAAGTGCTGAAAGTAGATGAGTTTAAATATTTGAGGTCAACTGTTCAAAGTAATGGAGAGTGTGGTAGAGAGGTGAAGAAGAGAGTGTAGGCAGGGTGGAGTGGGTGGAGAAAGGTGGCAGGAGTGATTTGGACCGAAGATATCAGCAAGAGTGAAGGGGAAAGTTTACAAGACAGTAGTGAGACCAGCTATGTTGGACGGTTTTAGAGACAGTGGCACTAAGAAAAAGACCAGGACGCAGAGCTGGAGGTGGCAGAGCTGAAGATGTTGAGATTCTCTTTGGGAGTGACGAGAATGGACAAGATTAGGAATGAACATATCAGAGGGACAGCTCAGGTGGGACGGTTTGGAGACAAAGTCAGAGAGGTGAGACTGAGATGGTTTGGACATGTGCAGAGGAGGGACCCAGGGTATATAGGGAGAAGGATGCTGAGGATGGAGCCACCAGGCAGGAGGAGAAGAGGGAGACCAAAGAGGAGGTTCATGGATGTGCTGAGGGAGGACATACAGGTGGTTGGTGAGACAGAGGACGATTTAATTAAATTAATTTATTTCAATGTATTTCATTTATATAGCACCAAATCACAAAAAAGTTGCCCCAAGGTGCTTCACATGAGTAAGGTCTAACTTTACCAACCCCCAGGGCAAGAACACAGGCGACAGTGGTAAGAAAAAACTCCCTCTGATGATACTGAGGAAGAAACTTGAAGCAGACCAGACTCAAAGGGGTGACCCTCTGCTTGGGCCATGATACAGACACAAATTACAGTACGAATATACAGGAAATTTGGGACGTTTTGGGGGTCAATGCTGGTACTCAGGACAGGAGGCCTGCACAAGAAAACACTCACTCCCATGCCCCAAGATACAGAGGACAGGGTGAGATGGAAATGATTGATCTGCTGTGGCGCCCCCTAATGGGAACAGCTGAAGGAGGAGATGAAGAAGAAAACAAATCTGCCAAAGGATCTGAGAAGAAAAAATAAAGAGACAGTCATGATCTTGACCCCAATGACTGACCTTAAATGTTGATGATTCTGATCAAACAGCTGACCTGGATTCTGCGTCAGGCCAATCGAGCCGGTGTGACGCCTCGGAACAGGAAACGTACAGGAAGCTGGAGTCAGTCTGTGAGTTTTGTGAGTCGGCGGTGATGCCGTGAACTGTCGTTTACCACATTGCTTTGCTGCCTCTTTCTCTCCAGATGGAAGGACATGAGAACATTTGAAACTTCAAACATAAAAAATGAGTGATGTTCTTGTCTTCTGTCGCCAAGTTACGTTAGTTTAAAATCCACCTACTCAGAGAATCTGGCAGAGTACGCCATGCAAGCAACATCTGGAAAACATCTTCTTATGATTTGTTTCATCTTTTATTCTTCTCTGAAAAACAACTTTCAGAGTCTAAAGTGAAATGTCTCAGCCCCAAGTATACAATACTACTGCACCATACTTACAGAATACCACAATCTGTACATTACTGCCCCAGGAAGCCCTGCCCTCAGTGTGCCTGACGCTTCCAGGTTTCATTGAGCGCTGACAGTCCGCTCAGAGTGGGTCCTGGTCAGGACTTGAACAGGAGATCAGGACCTGTTGTGTGTGTGTGTGTGTGTGTGTGTGTGTGTGTGTGTGTGTGTGTGTGTGTGTGTGTGTGTGTGTGTGTGTGTGTGTGTGTGTGTGTGTGTGTGTGTGTGTGTGTGTGTGTATATTTCTTCAGGAAACACTGAAGTTGTAACTGGAAGTGCATCTGGTGTAAAATCCCGATGTGGATCTGTGCTGGATCCGCTGTGGTGACCATGAACCGGGATCAGCTGAAGGGAAACAGCGATGCCCTCTGACCTCTGCGCGGTGGACGAGGGTGTGTGGCAGCGCCTCAAACCCCTGTTCACCGTATTACGGACACAGATCAGCTATATGTCAAATGAGCTGACTAATGTAAACAAATAAAGTGTTATGTGTCGACGCGGGTTGAGGAGCGGACCTGCGTCTGACTGAACCCAGCGCCAAAACAACCAGAAAGTGGTTCCAAAAACAAAACAATTTATTTTCCCCTTCTGTGCAGTACAAAGTGTACAAACGTAAACTACGTCAGTCTGGCGGAGTGAAGGACGGCACGCTCTCCAGCGCCCAAAAGGATCGAAGCCCGGCGCTTCTGGACCCACGTTCACCGCCAAACACCCCCCAGGTGGACACGACAAACCGACTCTGTGAAGGATAGAAAAGGTGAGGTAAGTCAGCAGCTACAACTAATATCCTTCAAAGGCACACACTATCAGCAACACATTCAGGTCTGTATTTAAGCTTTATATAAATGAGCAGCTTCTCACAACAGGTGGAGGATCATCAGTCCGCACGCCACGGCCGTGAGAAGCAAGTTGCACAATTCTCATCAATGTTCACATATACTGGTTACCTGGTTAAATTTTCATTGTTACACAGATGATACCCAGCTTTATCTATCCATGAAGCCAGAGAACACACACCAATTAGCTAAACTGCAGGATTGTCTTACAGACATAAAGACATGGATGACCTCTAATTTCCTGCTTTTAAACTCAGATAAAACTGAAGTTATTGTACTTGGCCCCACAAATCTTAGAAGCATGGTGTCTAACCAGATCCTTACTCTGGATGGCATTACCCTGACCTCTAGTAATACTGTGAGAAATCTTGGAGTCATTTTTGATCAGGATATGTCATTCAAAGCACATATTAAACAAATATGTAGGACTGCTTTTTTGCATTTACGCAATATCTCTAAAATCAGAAAGGTCTTGTCTCAGAGTGATGCTGAAAAACTAATTCATGCATTTATTTCCTCTAGGCTGGACTATTGTAATTCATTATTATCAGGTTGTCCTAAAAGTTCCCTAAAAAGCCTTCAGTTAATTCAAAATGCTGCAGCTAGAGTACTGACGGGGACTAGAAGGAGAGAGCATATCTCACCCATATTGGCCTCTCTTCATTGGCTTCCTGTTAATTCTAGAATAGAATTTAAAATTCTTCTTCTTACTTATAAGGTTTTGAATAATCAGGTCCCATCTTATCTTAGGGACCTCGTAGTACCATATCACCCCAATAGAGCGCTTCGCTCTCAGACTGCAGGCTTACTTGTAGTTCCTAGGGTTTGTAAGAGTAGAATGGAGGCAGAGCCTTCAGCTTTCAGGCTCCTCTCCTGTGGAACCAGCTCCCAATTCAGATCAGGGAGACAGACACCCTCTCTACTTTTAAGATTAGGCTTAAAACTTTCCTTTTTGCTAAAGCTTATAGTTAGGGCTGGATCAGGTGACCCTGAACCATCCCTTAGTTATGCTGCTATAGACGTAGACTGCTGGGGGGTTCCCATGATGCACTGTTTCTTTCTCTTTTTTGCTCTGTATGCACCACTCTGCATTTAATCATTAGTGATTGATCTCTGCTTCCCTCCACAGCATGTCTTTTCCTGGTTCTCTCCCTCAGCCCCAACCAGTCCCAGCAGAAGACTGCCCCTCCCTGAGCCTGGTTCTGCTGGAGGTTTCTTCCTGTTAAAAGGGAGTTTTTCCTTCCCACTGTAGCCAAGTGCTTGCTCACAGGGGGTCGTTTTGACCGTTGGGGTTTTTCTGTAATTATTGTATGGCCTTGCCTTACAATATAAAGCGCCTTGGGGCAACTGTTTGTTGTGATTTGGCGCTATATAAAAAAATTGATTTGATTTGATTTGTATCTCAGTCTGTCTCTCTGTCTGTCTCTCTGTCTCTCTCTGTCTCTGTGTCTCTGTCTCTTTCTGTCTGTCTCTGTGTCTCTTTCTGTCTGTCTCTGTGTCTCTGTCTCTGTCTGTCTGTCTCTGTCTCTCCGTCTCTCTCACACACTGTGAACTCTCCATCTGGTTGTATGATGACTCTGGTAAAGGTCAACTGGGTTCAACGCATGTTGAGGGACGTGGCTGTCTTCAGGCTGTGACTGGAGGACAGTGGACTCGTTCACCTGCAGCTGATGCACTTGTCATGACAGTGAAGTCATAATGAAGTACAAACTGCCTGATGTACCTGAGAGGGCGGAGTCTGCTGTGGAAGGAGTCCACGGTCAAAATATCTCAAAGATACAAACCTGCTGAAACCTTAATATTTGTTCTTCTTCAGTGGTGTTTTTGTAATTTGGCCCATCAACATGATTGACAGCCTTCCAACAGCAGAACAAAGAGTCTCTCATTCAGCCGACCCGCTGGGTTGATCTTCATGCTATTCTGTATTTTTGTCTATATTCTCCTTGTTTTTCCACCCTTTGTCTTTTTTCTCTGTGTGTTCTTATAATTCTTGGTGTGATTTCTTCACGTGTTCTTTATCTGAGCATCTTTTTTCTGCCCATCCTGTTTGTGTGTTAGACTGAGTTCGGTGAGAGTGTTGTTTGTGTTTTGTACTGAGTTCTTTCAGAGTGTTGTTTGTGTGTTGGACTGCGTTCTTTCAGAGTCTTGTTTGTGTGTTGGACTGCGTTCTTTCAGAGTCTTGTTTGTGTGTTGGACTGCGTTCTTTCAGAGTCTTGTTTGTGTGTTGGACTGCGTTCTTTCAGAGTCTTCTTTGTGTGTTAGACTGCATTCGGTGAGAGTGTTGTTTGTGTTTTGGCCTGCGTTCGGTGAGAGTGTTGTTGTGTTTTGGCCTGCGTTTCTTTCCAATGTTGATGTGTTAGACTGGTTTCTTTCAGAGTTTGTTTGTGTGTTGACTGCGTTCTTTCAGAGTCTTGGTTTGTGTTGTTGGACTGCGTTCTTTCAGAGTCTTGTTTGTGTGTTGGACTGCGTTCTTTCAGAGTGTTGTTTGTGTTTTGGCCTGCGTTCTTTCAGAGTGTTGTTTGTGTTTTGGCCTGAGTTCTTTCAGAGTGTTGTTTTGTGTGTTGGGCCTGAGTTCTCTCAGAGTCTTGTTTGTGTGTTGGACTGCGTTCTTTCAGAGTCTTGTTTGTGTGTTGGACTGCGTTCTTTCAGAGTCTTGTTTGTGTGTTAGACTGCGTTCGGTGAGAGTGTTGTTTGTGTTTTGGCCTGCGTTCGGTGAGAGTGTTGTTTGTGTTTTGGCCTGCGTTCTTTCAGAGTGTTGTTTGTGTGTTGGACTGAGTTCTCTCAGAGTCTTGTTTGTGTGTTAGACTGAGTTCTCTCAGAGTCTTGTTTGTGTGTTAGACTGAGTTCTTTCAGAGTCTTGTTTGTGTGTTAGACTGAGTTCTCTCAGAGTCTTGTTTGTGTGTTAGACTGAGTCTTTCAGAGTTTGTTTGTGGTAGACTGAGTTCTTTCAGAGTGTTGTTTGTGTGTTGGACTGAGTTCTCTCGAGTCTTGTTTGTGTGTTAGACTGCGTTCTTCAGAGTGTTGTTGTGTGTTGGACTGCGTTCTTTCAGAGTCTTGTTTGTGTGTTGGACTGCGTTCTTTCAGAGTCTTGTTTGTGTGTTAGACTGCGTTCGGTGAGAGTGTTGTTTGTGTTTTGGCCTGCGTTCGGTGAGAGTGTTGTTTGTGTTTTGGCCTGCGTTCTTTCAGAGTGTTGTTTGTGTGTTAGACTGAGTTCTCTCAGAGCCTTGTTGTGTGTTGGACTGTGTTCTTTCCAGAGTCTTGTTTGTGTGTTGGACTGCGTTCTTCAGAGTCTTGTTTGTGGTGGACTGCGTTCTTTCAGAGTTGTTTGTGTGTTAGACTGCGTTTCGGTGGAGTGTTGTTTGTGTTTGGCCTGCGTTCGGTGAGAGTGTTGTTGTGTTTTGGCCTGCGTTCTTTCAGAGTGTGTTTGTGTGTTAGACTGAGTTCTTTCAGAGTGTTGTTTGTGTGTTAGACTGCGTTCTCTCAGAGTCTTGTTTGTGTGTTAGACTGAGTTCTCTCAGAGTCTTGTTTGTGTGTTAGACTGAGTTCTTTCAGAGTGTTGTTTGTGTGTTAGACTGAGTTCTTTCAGAGTCTTGTTTGTGTGTTAGACTGAGTTCTTTCAGAGTGTTGTTTGTGTGTTAGACTGCGTTCTTTCAGAGTGTTGTTTGTGTGTTAGACTGAGTTCTTTCAGAGTGTTGTTTGTGTTTTGGCCTGCGTTCTTTCAGAGTGTTGTTTGTGTGTTGGACTGAGTTCTCTCAGAGTCTTGTTTGTGTGTTGGACTGCGTTCTTTCAGAGTCTTGTTTGTGTGTTGGACTGCGTCTTTCAGAGTCTTGTTTGTGTGTTAGACTGCGTTCTAGGTGAGAGTGTTGTTTGTGTTTTTGGCCTGCGTTCGTTCGGTGAGAGTGTTGTGTTTTGGCCTGCGTTCTTTCAGAGTGTTGTTTGTGTTGGACTGAGTTCTCTCAGAGTCTTGTTTGTGTGTTAGACTGAGTTCTTTCAGAGTCTTGTT
>NC_047104.1:2011085-2058242 GCF_902500255.1 Thalassophryne amazonica
TTCAGAGTGTTGTTTGTTTTGTACTGTGATCGGTCACAGTGTTGTTGTTGTTTTGTACTGAGTTCTCTCAGAGTCTTGTTGTGTGTTAGACTGCGTTCTTTGCAGAGTGTTTGTTTGTGTGTTTGGACTGAGTTCTCTCAGAGTCTTGTTTGTGTGTTAGACTGCGTTCGGTGAGAGTGTTGTTTGTGTTTTGGCCTGCGTTCTTTCAGAGTGTTGTTTGTGTGTTGGACTGAGTTCTCTCAGAGTCTTGTTTGTGTGTTGGACTGCGTTCTTTCAGAGTGTTGTTTGTGTGGTGGACTGCGTTCGGTGAGAGTGTTGTTTGTGTTTTGGCCTGCGTTCGGTGAGAGTGTTGTTTGTGTTTTGGCCTGCGTTCTTTCAGAGTGTTGTTTGTGTGTTGGACTGAGTTCTCTCAGAGTCTTGTTTGTGTGTTAGACTGAGTTCTTTCAGAGTCTTGTTTGTGTGTTGGACTGCGTTCTTTCAGAGTCTTGTTTGTGTGTTGGACTGCGTTCTTTCAGAGTCTTGTTTGTGTGGTGGACTGCGTTCTTTCAGAGTGTTGTTTGTGTGTTGGACTGAGTTCTCTCAGAGTCTTGTTTGTGTGTTGGACTGCGTTCTTTCAGAGTGTTGTTTGTGTTTTGGCCTGCGTTCTTTCAGAGTGTTGTTTGTGTGTTGGACTGAGTTCTCTCAGAGTCTTGTTTGTGTGTTGGACTGAGTTCTCTCAGAGTCTTGTTTGTGTGGTGGACTGCGTTCTTTCAGAGTGTTGTTTGTGTGTTGGACTGAGTTCTCTCAGAGTCTTGTTTGTGTGGTGGACTGCGTTCTTTCAGAGTGTTGTTTGTGTGTTGGACTGAGTTCTCTCAGAGTCTTGTTTGTGTGTTAGACTGCGTTCGGTGAGAGTGTTGTTTGTGTTTTGGCCTGCGTTCTTTCAGTGTTGTTTGTGTGTTGGACTGAGTTCTCTCAGAGTCTTGTTTGTGTGTTAGACTGCGTTCGGTGAGAGTGTTGTTTGTGTTTTGGCCTGCATTCTTTCAGAGTGTTGTTTGTGTGTTGGACTGAGTTCTCTCAGAGTCTTGTTTGTGTGTTGGACTGAGTTCTCTCAGAGTCTTGTTTGTGTGGTGGACTGCATTCTTTCAGAGTGTTGTTTGTGTGTTGGACTGAGTTCTCTCAGAGTCTTGTTTGTGTGTTAGACTGCGTTCGGTGAGAGTGTTGTTTGTGTTTTGGCCTGCGTTCTTTCAGAGTGTTGTTTGTGTGTTGGACTGAGTTCTCTCAGAGTCTTGTTTGTGTGTTGGACTGCGTTCTTTCAGAGTGTTGTTTGTGTGGTGGACTGCGTTCGGTGAGAGTGCTGTTTGTGTTTTGGCCTGCGTTCTTTCAGAGTGTTGTTTGTGTGTTGGACTGAGTACGGTCAGAGGGTTGTTTGTGTTTTGTACTGAGTTCTCTCAGAGTCTTGTTTGTGTGTTGGACTGCGTTCTTTCAGAGTGTTGTTTGTGTGGTGGACTGCGTTCGGTGAGAGTGTTGTTTGTGTTTTGGCCTGCATTCTCTCAGAGTCTTGTTTGTGTGTTGGACTGAGTTCTCTCAGAGTCTTGTTTGTGTGTTAGACTGCGTTCTTTCAGAGTGTTGTTTGTGTGTTGGACTGAGTACGGTCAGAGTGTTGTTTGTGTTTTGTACTGAGTTCTCTCAGAGTGTTGTTTGTGTGGTGGACTGCGTTCAGTGAGAGTGTTGTTTGTGTTTTGGCCTGCATTCTTTCAGAGTGTTGTTTGTGTGGTGGACTGAGTTCAGAGTGTTGTTTGTGTGGTGGACTGAGTTCAGAGTGTTGTTTGTGTGGTGGACTGCAATCCTTCAGAGTGTTGTTTTGTTTTGTACTGTGATCGGTCACAGTGTTGTTTGTGTTTTGTACTGAGTTCTCTCAGAGTCTTGTTTGTGTGTTAGACTGCGTTCTTTCAGAGTGTTGTTTGTGTGTTGGACTGAGTTCTCTCAGAGTCTTGTTTGTGTGTTAGACTGCGTTCGGTGAGAGTGTTGTTTGTGTTTTGGCCTGCGTTCTTTCAGAGTGTTGTTTGTGTGTTGGACTGAGTTCTCTCAGAGTCTTGTTTGTGTGTTGGACTGCGTTCTTTCAGAGTGTTGTTTGTGTGGTGGACTGCGTTCGGTGAGAGTGTTGTTTGTGTTTTGGCCTGCGTTCTTTCAGAGTGTTGTTTGTGTGTTGGACTGAGTTCTCTCAGAGTCTTGTTTGTGTGTTGGACTGAGTTCTCTCAGAGTCTTGTTTGTGTGTTGGACTGAGTTCTCTCAGAGTCTTGTTTGTGTGTTGGACTGAGTACGGTCAGAGTGTTGTTTGTGTTTTGTACTGAGTTCAGAGTGTTGTTTGTGTGTTGGACTGTGTTTGGTCAGAATGTTGTTTGTGTGGTGGACTGAGTTCAGAGTGTTGTTTGTGTGTTGGACTGCGTTCAGAGTGTTATTTGTGTGTTGGACTGCGTTCAGAGTGTTGTTTGTGTGTTGGACTGAGTTCAGAATGTTGTTTGTGTGGTGGACTGAGTTCAGAGTGTTGTTTGTGTGGTGGACTGAGTTCAGAATGTTGTTTGTGTGGTGGACTGAGTTCAGAATGTTGTTTGTGTGGTGGACTGAGTTCAGAGTGTTGTTTGTGTGGTGGACTGAGTTCAGAATGTTGTTTGTGTGGTGGACTGAGTTCAGAATGTTGTTTGTGTGGTGGACTGAGTTCAGAGTGTTGTTTGTGTGGTGGACTGAGTTCAGAATGTTGTTTGTGTGTTGGACTGCGTTCAGTCAGAATGTTGTTTGTGTGGTGGACTGCGTTCAGTCAGAATGCTGTTTCTGTGTTGGACTGAGTTCAGAATGTTGTTTGTGTGTTGGACTGCGTTCAGTCAGAATGCTGTTTCTGTGTTGGACTGAGTTCAGAGTGTTGTTTGTGTGTTGGACTGCGTTCAGTCAGAATGTTGTTTGTGTGGTGGACTGAGTTCAGAGTGTTTGTTTGTTGGACTGCGTTCAGTCAGAATGTTGTTTGTGTGGTGGACTGAGTTCAGAGTGTTGTTTCTGTGTTGGACTGAGTTCAGAGTGTTGTTTGTGTGTTGGACTGAGTTCAGTCAGAATGTTGTTTGTGTGTTGGACTGAGTTCAGAGTGTTGTTTGTGTGTTGGACTGTGTTTGTTCAGAGTGTTGTTTGTGTGTTGGACTGCGTTCAGTCAGAATGTTGTTTGTGTGGTGGACTGAGTTCAGAGTGTTGTTTGTGTGGTGGACTGTGTTTGTTCAGAATGTTGTTTGTGTGTTGGACTGTGTTTGTTCAGAGTGTTGTTTGTGTGGTGGACTGAGTTCAGAGTGTTGTTTGTGTGTTGGACTGTGTTTGTTCAGAGTGTTGTTTGTGTGTTGGACTGCGTTCAGTCAGAATGTTGTTTGTGTGGTGGACTGAGTTCAGAGTGTTGTTTGTGTGGTGGACTGAGTTCAGAATGTTGTTTGTGTGGTGGACTGAGTTCAGAGTGTTGTTTGTGTGGTGGACTGCGTTCAGAGTGTTGTTTGTGTGGTGGACTGAGTTCAGAGTGTTGTTTGTGTGGTGGACTGAGTTCAGAGCGTTGTTTGTGTGTTGGACTGCATTCAGTCAGAATATTGTTTGTGTGTTGGACTGCGTTCAGTCAGAATGTTGTTTGTGTGGTGGACTGAGTTCAGAGTGTTGTTTGTGTGTTGGACTGTTTGTTCAGAGTGTTGTTTGTTTGTTGGACTGTGTTTGTTCAGAGTGTTGTTTGTGTGTTGGACTGCGTTCAGTCAGAGTGTTGTTTGTGTGTTGGACTCGTTCGGTCAGAGTGTTGTTTTGTTTTGTACTGTGATCGGTCAGAGTGTTGTTTGTGTGTTGGACTCGTTCGGTCAGAGTGTTGTTTTGTGTGGTACTGTGATCGGTCAGAGTGTTGTTTGTGTGTTGGACTGAGTTCGTTCAGAGTGTTGTTTGTGTTTTGTACTGCGTTCAGAGTGTTGTTTGTGTGTTGGACTGAGTACGGTCAGAGTGTTGTTTGTGTTTTGTACTGCGTTCACTCAGAGTGTTGTTTGTGTGGTGGACTGCGTTCGGTGAGAGTGTTGTTTGTGTTTTGGCCTGCGTTCGTTCAGAGTGTTGTTTGTGTGTTGGACTATGTTTAGTCAGAGTGTTGTTTGCGTGTTGGAGTGCGTTCAGTCAGAGTGTTGATTGTGTGTTGGACTGCGTTCGTTCAGAGTGTTGTTTGTGTGTTGGACTATGTTTAGTCAGAGTGTTGATTGTGTGTTGGACTATGTTTAGTCAGAGTGTTGATTGTGTGTTGGACTGCGTTCGTTCAGAGTGTTGTTTGTGTGTTGGACTGCGTTCGGTCAAATCAAATCAATTTTATTTAAATAGCGCCAAATCACAACAAACAGTTGCCCCAAGGCGCTTTATATTGTAAGGCAAGGCCATACAATAATTACGGAAAAACCCCAACGGTCAAAACGACCCCCTGTGAGCAAGCACTTGGCGACAGTGGGAAGGAAAAACTCCCTTTTAACAGGAAGAAACCTCCAGCAGAACCAGGCTCAGGGAGGGGCAGTCTTCTGCTGGGACTGGTTGGGGCTGAGGGAGAGAACCAGGAAAAAGACATGCTGTGGAGGGGAGCAGAGATCAATCACTAATGATTAAATGCAGAGTGGTGCATACAGAGCAAAAAGAGAAAGAAACACTGGGTGCATCATGGGAACCCCCCAGCAGTCTAAGTCTATAGCAGCATAACTAAGGGATGGTTCAGGGTCACCTGATCCAGCCCTAACTATAAGGAAAAGGAAAGTTTTAAGCCTAATCTTAAAAGTAGAGAGGGTGTCTGTCTCCCTGATCTGAATTGGGAGCTGGTTCCACAGGAGAGGAGCCTGAAAGCTGAAGGCTCTGCCTCCCATTCTACTCTTACAAACCCTAGGAACTACAAGTAAGCCTGCAGTCTGAGAGCGAAGCGCTCTATTGGGGTGATATGGTACTATGAGGTCCCTAAGATAAGATGGGACCTGATTATTCAAAACCTTAAAAGTAAGTAGAAGAATTTTAAATTCTATTCTAGAATTAACAGGAAGCCAATGAAGAGAGGCCAATATGGGTGAGATATGCTCTCTCCTTCTAGTCCCCGTCAGTACTCTAGCTGCAGCATTTTGAATTAACTGAAGGCTTTTCAGGGAACTTTTAGGACAACCTGATAATAATGAATTACAATAGTCCAGCCTAGAGGAAATAAATGGATGAATTAGTTTTTCAGCTTCACTCTGAGACAAGACCTTTCTAATTTTAGAGATATTGCACAAATGCAAAAAAGCAGTCCTAGATATTTGTTTAATATGCATATTGAAGGACATATTGTTGTGTGTTGGGGGGGTGTGGCTGGACATTTTGGTGTTCTATTCTTTTCTTTGCTCTCCAGGTGGTATGAAAACTGATTTGTCTGTGGAGAAGGTGCTGGCTGAAGAATCCTTCACCCTCATCAACATTATGTGCAGCACCTGTGGATGGTGCTCACATGCAACCTTAAAGACTTTCAGCTGAAGCAGATAATTAGATGGCGTTCTGCATTTAAGTCATGTGTGATTCAAGCAGAATTGCCAGGAACTTGACCTTGTGATGTTCGTTTGTGAGACGCTGAGGACCGCGCCTGGGTTTGACACATCGTGCCTGTGAAGCAGGAAGGGTGAGGGACACATGCTGTCAGCACACATCAGAGGTGATTAATTGTTTGACTACTTGTTGATAGTGACTTGGTATTTTGTTACGCAGTATATTTGAATTGTGATGAGAATTGTGCAGCCCGCTTCTCACTGCTGTGGCGTGCGGACAACTGATCCTCCACCTGTTGTGAGAAGCTGCTCATTTCCATAAAGCTTAAATACAGACCTGAATGTGTTGCTGATAGTGTGTGCCTTTTGAAGGATATTGCTTGTAACTGCTGACTTACCTCACCTCTTCTATCCTTCGCAGAGAGTCGGTTTGTCGTGTCCACCTGGGGGGTGTTTGGCGGTAAAGTGAGTCCAGAAGCGCCGGGCTTCGATCCTTTTAGGCACTTGAGAGCGTGCCAGCCTTCACTCCACCAGACTGATGCATTTTTTGTTTATACACTTTGTTTTGCACCAGAGGGTGAAAATTAATAAATTGTTTTGTTATAGGAACCGCTTTCTGGTTATTTTAGCGCTGGGTTCCGTCGGACGCAGGTCCGCTCCTCAACCCGCGTCGACACATAACACATATCCTGATCAAAAATGACTCCAAGATTTCTCACAGTATTACTAGAGGTCAGGGTAATGCCATCCAGAGTAAGGATCTGGTTAGACACCATGTTTCTAAGATTTGTGGGGCCAAGTACAATAACTTCAGTTTTATCTGAGTTTAAAAGCAGGAAATTAGAGGTCATCCATGTCTTTATGTCTGTAAGACAATCCTGCAGTTTAGCTAATTGGTGTGTGTCCTCTGACTTCATGGATAGATAAAGCTGGGTATCATCTGCGTAACAATGAAAATTTAAGCAATGCTGTCTAATAATACTGCCTAAGGGAAGCATGTATAAAGTGAATAAAATTGGTCCTAGCACAGAACCTTGTGGAACTCCATAATTAACCTTAGTCTGTGAAGAAGATTCCCCATTTACATGAACAAATTGTAATCTATTAGATAAATATGATTCAAACCACCGCAGCGCAGTGCCTTTAATACCTACGGCATGCTCTAATCTCTGTAATAAAATTTTATGGTCAACAGTATCAAAAGCAGCACTGAGGTCTAACAGAACAAGCACATAGATGAGTCCACTGTCTGAGGCCATAAGAAGATCATTTGTAACCTTCACTAATGCTGTTTCTGTACTATGATGAATTCTGAAACCTGACTGATTCTCTTCAAATAGACCATTCCTCTGCAGATGATCAGTTAGCTGTTTTACAACTACCCTTTCAAGAATTTTTGAGAGAAAAGGAAGGTTGGAGATTGGCCTATAATTAGCTAAGATAGCTGGGTAAAGTGATGGCTTTTTAAGTAATGGTTTAATTACTGCCACCTTAAAAGCCTGTGGTTCATAGCCAACTAATAAAGATAGATTGATCATATTTAAGATTGAAGCATTAATTAATGGTAGGGCTTCCTTGAGCAGGTCTAATAGACATGTTAATGGTTTGGAGGAAGTAACTAATGAAAATAACTCAGAACAATCGGAGAGAAAGAGTCTAACCAAATACCAGCATCACTGAAAGCAGCCAAAGATAACGATATGTCTATGGGATGGTTATGAGTAATTTTTTCTCTAATAGTTAAAATTTTATTAGCAAAGAAAGTCATGAAGTCATTACTAGTTAAAGTTAAAGGAATACTCAGCTCAATAGAGCTCTGACTCTTGTCAGTCTGGCTACAGTGCTGAAAAGAAACCTGGGGTTGTTCTTATTTTCTTCAATTAGTAGTAAGATGTCCTAGCTTTACGGAGGGCTTTTTTATAGAGCAACAGACTCTTTTTCCAGGCTAAGTGAAGATCTTCTAAATTAGTGAGACGCCATTTCCTCTCCAACTTACGGGTTATCTGCTTTAAGCTGCAAGTTTGTGAGTTATACCACGGAGTCAGGCACTTCTGATTTAAAGCTCTCTTTTTCAGAGGAGCTACAGCATCCAAAGTTGTCCTCAATGAGGATATAAAACTATTGACAAGATAATCTATCTCACTCACAGAGTTTAAGTAGCTACTCTGCCCTGTGTTGTTATATGGCATTAGAGAACATAAAGAAGGAATCATATCCTTAAACCTAGTTACAGCGCTTTCTGAAAGACTTCTAGTGTAATGAAACTTATTCCCCACTGCTGGGTAGTCCATCAGAGTAAATGTAAATGTTATTAAGAAATGATCAGACAGAAGGGAGTTTTCAGGGAATACTGTTAAGTCTTCAATTTCCATACCATAAGTCAGAACAAGATCTAAGGTATGATTAAAGTGGTGGGTGGACTCATTTACATTTTGAGCAAAGCCAGTCGAGTCTAACAATACATTAAATGCAGTGTTGAGACTGTCATTCTCAGCATCTGTGTGGATGTTAAAATCGCCCACTATAATTATCTTATCTGAGCTAAGCACTAAGTCAGACAAAAGGTCTGAAAATTCACAGAGAAACTCACAGTAACGACCAGGTGGACGATAGATAACAACAAATAAAACTGGTTTTTGGGACTTCCAATTTGGATGGACAAGACTAAGAGTCAAGCTTTCAAATGAATTAAAGCTCTGTCTGGGTTTTTGATTAATTAATAAGCTGGAGTGGAAGATTGCTGCTAATCCTCCCCCTCGGCCCGTGCTACGAGCGTTCTGGCAGTTAGTGTGACTCAGGGGTGTTGACTCATTTAAACTAACATATTCATCCTGCTGTAACCAGGTTTCTGTAAGGCAGAATAAATCAATATGTTGATCAATTATTATATAATTTACTAACAGGGACTTAGAAGAGAGAGACCTAATGTTTAATAGACCACATTTAACTGTTTTAGTCTGTGGTGCAGTTGAAGGTGCTATATTATTTTTTCTTTTTGAATTTTTATGCTTAAATAGATTTTTACTGGTTATTGGTGGTCTGGGAGCAGGCACCGTCTCTACGGGGATGGGGTAATGAGGGGATGGCAGGGGGAGAGAAGCTGCAGAGAGGTGTGTAAGACTACAACTCTGCTTCCTGGTCCCAACCCTGGATAGTCACGGTTTGGAGGATTTAAGAAAATTGGCCAGATTTCTAGAAATGAGAGCTGCTCCATCCAAAGTGGGATGGATGCCGTCTCTCCTAAGACCAGGTTTTCCCCAGAAGCTTTGCCAATTATCTATGAAGCCCACCTCATTTTTTGGACACCACTCAGACAGCCAGCAGTCCGACATTGTTTTTGCAAAGTTATACACCGATTCAATGTTAATTTTAGTGACCTCCGATTGGCGTAACCGGGTGTCATTACTGCCGACGTGAATTACAATCTTACCAAATTTATGCTTAGCCTTAGCCAGCAGTTTCAAATTTCCTTCAGTGTCGACTGCTCTGGCCCCCGGAAGACAATTGACTATGGTTGTTGGTGTCGCTAACTTCACATTTCTCAAAACAGAGTCGCCAATAACCAGAGTTTGTTCCTCGGCGGGTGTGTCACCGAGTGGGGAAAAACGGTTAGAAATGTGAACGGGTTGGCGGTGTACAGGGGGCTTCTGTTTAGAACTATGCTTCCTCCTCACAGTCACCCAGTCGGCCTTCTTTCCCGGCTGATCGGGATCTGCTGGAGGGGAACTAATGGCGGCTAAGCTACCTTGGTCCGCACCGACTACAGGGGCCTGGCTAGCTGTAGAATTTTCCACGGTGCGGAGCCGAGTCTCCAATTCGCCCAGCCTGGCCTCCAAAGCTACGAATAAGCTACACTTATTACAAGTACCATTACTGCTAAAGGAGGCCGAGGAATAACTAAACATTTCACACCCAGAGCAGAAAAGTGCGGGAGAGACAGGAGAAGCCGCCATGCTAAATCGGCTAAGAGCTAGTAGCTGCGCTAAGGTAGCCGATTCCTAAAAACACACAAAGTGAATAATGTGTAAATAATTTAGAGGTGATTCAGCAGAGGGAGTGCTTTAGTTAAGGCACGTGAAGATTACACTGTGAAACAAATCGTTATCTAGGTAACTAGATCAATCTAACTGCGCAGATTAAACAGCTAACAGATACAGCCAAACCCCGCTGTGCTCCGGAACAGGAAGTGATACAATACCCCAGTGAGAGCCAACCACCAGTTGGTCAGAGTCTTCTTTGTGTGTTGGCTTACGTTCATTCATAGTGTTGCTTGTGTGTTGGACTGCGTTCGTTCAGAGTGTTGTTTGTGTGTTGGACTGCGTTCAGTCAGAGTATTGTTTGTGTGTTGGACTGCGTTCGGTCAGAGTGTTGTTTGTGTGTTGGACTGCGTTCTGTCAGAGTGTTGTTTGTGTGTTGGACTGCGTTCGGTCAGAGTGTTGTTTGTCTTTTGGCCTGCGTTCGTTCAGAGTGTTGTTTGTGTGTTGGACTGCGTTCGTTCAGAGTGTTGTTTGTGTGTTGGACTGTGTTCGGTCAGAGTGTTGTTTGTGTGTTGGACTGTGTTCGGTCAGAGTGTTGTTTGTGTGTTGGACTGCGTTCAGTCAGAGTATTGTTTGTGTGTTGGACTGCGTTCGGTCAGAGTGTTGTTTGTGTGTTGGACTGCGTTCGGTCAGAGTGTTGTTTGTGTGTTGGACTGCGTTCTGTCAGAGTGTTGTTTGTGTGTTGGACTGCGTTCGGTCAGAGTGTTGTTTGTGTGTTGGACTGCGTTCTGTCAGAGTGTTGTTTGTGTGTTGGACTGCGTTCGGTCAGAGTGTTGTTTGTCTTTTGGCCTGCGTTCGTTCAGAGTGTTGTTTGTGTGTTGGACTGCGTTCGTTCAGAGTGTTGTTTGTGTGTTGGACTGTGTTCGTTCAGAGTGTTGTTTGTGTGTTGGACTGTGTTCGGTCAGAGTGTTGTTTGTGTGTTGGACTGCGTTCGTTCAGAGTGTTTGTGTGTTGGACTGCGTTCAGTCAGAGTATTGTTTGTGTGTTGGACTGCGTTCGGTCAGAGTGTTGTTTGTGTGTTGGACTGCGTTCTGTCAGAGTGTTGTTTGTGTGTTGGACTGCGTTCGGTCAGAGTGTTGTTTGTCTTTTGGCCTGCGTTCGTTCAGAGTGTTGTTTGTGTGTTGGACTGCGTTCGGTCAGAGTGTTGTTTGTGTGTTGGACTGCGTTCGGTCAGAGTGTTGTTTGTGTGTTGGACTGCGTTCTGTCAGAGTGTTGTTTGTGTGTTGGACTGCGTTCGGTCAGAGTGTTGTTTGTCTTTTGGCCTGCGTTCGTTCAGAGTGTTGTTTGTGTGTTGGACTGCGTTCGGTCAGAGTGTTGTTTGTGTGTTGGACTGCGTTCGGTCAGAGTGTTGTTTGTGTGTTGGACTGCGTTCTGTCAGAGTGTTGTTTGTCTTTTGGCCTGCGTTCGTTCAGAGTGTTGTTTGTGTGTTGGACTGCGTTCGGTCAGAGTGTTATTTGTGTGTTGGACTGCGTTCGGTCAGAGTGTTGTTTGTGTGTTGGACTGCGTTCGGTCAGAGTATTGTTTGTGTGTTGGACTGCGTTCGGTCAGAGTGTTGTTTGTGTGTTGGACTGCGTTCGGTCAGAGTGTTGTTTGTGTGTTGGACTGCGTTCGGTCAGAGTGTTGTTTGTGTGTTGGACTGCGTTCGTTCAGAGTGTTTGTGTGTTGGACTGTGTTCGGTCAGAGTGTTGTTTGTGTGTTGGACTGTGTTCGGTCAGAGTGTTGTTTGTGGGTTGGACTACGTTCCTTCAGAGTGTTGTTTGTGTGTTGGACTGTGTTTGGTCAGAGTGTTGTTTGTGGGTTGGACTGTGTTCATTCAGAGTGTCCTTTGTGTGTTGGACTGTGTTCGGTCAGAGTGTTGTTTGTGTGTTGGACTGCGTTTAGTCAGAGTGTTGTTTGTGTGTCTCTCTCTTCACCAGACTGAGTTGGTGAGTTTGTTGTGTCACAGGGAGATTCTTGTTGCCACATTTCCTCTTCAGCTGATTGTATCTGAGTTCTCCTTACAGATCTTTGGATGGCTGATTTTTTCCCTGCTGTTTTGGACTGACTGTTTGGTATGAAATCCTTCAGACAGAATGTGGCCAGTCAGACTGTCTGTTTGTCAGGTTTCTGTTTTGATTTGCACTTTGGAGACAATGAACCTACTTCTGCTGGTCTTTCACTGTGGTCCTCCATGTTGGAGTCCAGAGACGGACCATCACAGTGGGTAGATCAGCTCCACAGAAAACCAGAACTCCAATCAAGGACGGGATGGTTTGGAACCTTTCTACCTCTGACATGTTTTATTCCAGTCAGTCAAGCTCCATATTTTCTGCCCTAAACAGGACAAAGTAATGTCTTGAGAGACATCCATCAGTCCCCTTGTCCACCTCTTATTCAGCACCACTTTATTGTGGCAGCAGGCTTCTTGTTGGTAAAGTAGACCAGATGTTCCCAGGAAACCCAACTGTTCTCAGTCCAGATGGGTTCTGTGACTAATTGTGGGGTCCTCACAAAGCCTCCAGAGAGACTCCAGGAGACCACAGGCGGCTACGTGTTCCACTCACTGTAGAAGGCCGGAGCAACACAAGCTCAGTCAATAATAACTTATAATATATGAATGTAATTTGCCAGTGTGCCTGATTGGCGCTTTGACTCTGGAGGATCCTTTGGCTACTCTGAGAACGGCTTTGTGGCAAAAACACACTGACTTAGGGAGACTCAGATGATACGTAGGACTTGCGTTGTGAGAGACGGTCAGCTGTGACACTGTGGGCATGTGGCACATTTCTCCTGCTGGTGTCTTAGTGTTCAGGATCACAGGGGCTGGAAAAAGGCCGAGGACACGCCCGCAATTCACCTGGCAGCAGCAGATCGATGGATACTTTTGGAAGGCTAGGAAGGACTGATGACCTGTAATGCAGAGAACCACAGTGGAAGGCAAATAAAAAGAAGTTTGTTGTCTGCAAAGTTTAAGTCACTTATCGCTTTCTGACTGACAAACAGGCAGTAGACTGGCACACGGGTGATCAGTCCAACACACAACAGGGAGGCAGCGGAGGATCAGCCCAAACCAGGCAAAGATCACAGACAGAGAGCTCTCACAGCAGACAATCGATCCAAGACGGCAGGCAACAATCAGGAGCACAGGTCAATGATCACATACTGGAAGTCAGCAAAGTAACAATAAGGTGAGAAATCAGGACGAACCAATACAACCAGGTGATGAGGGAAGGCTCCAAATGTAGCCAAAAACCAGAAGGGCTGGAACCCAAAGCAGAGCAGCACAGAAGAAACACTGAAGAAACATCAAAAGCACCAGAGAACAACAGCAACAGGGGAGAAACAGCCAGACAACATGAAGAACTACACCAAGCCACAGATGGTAATCACACAGAGAAGAAGGCTGGAGAACAACTCAAAACACCAAAACATGACCTCTGACATCAAGCAGCGTGTGACAAGGTGAGAAACACCAGTCAGCACAGATGGAAGATACCATGGAAGAACAGCACAAATAAAAGTGTGTGCTGGAGAGAAGAAGAAAAGTGGAGGTATAGCAGTGGAACCCTGGGCCCCGGTGCTCTCAACTACCTCACGACAAACGGCACAGCACAAATGGTGCGAGACAAGTGGGCGGAACCAAGTACTGTCACAAAGTTACAACCACAGGTGAGTTGTGGAACCTAAATCAAACAACAAAGTGGATATTTTGTTAGTAACCATCAAGATCATGACAGTCTGATTCAATGTTCTGATCACTACTGACACCAGTCAGTCTGTCACTCTCACGTTCCACTGTTCTCCACTCATGAAGAAGACTTCACTTGAACCCCTTCATGTGGCGCAATAACTTCATTCTTTATTCCAAGGAAACAGTCCAACAAGTTTGAAGAAGTGGACCACCTTCATCACCTTCATCACAGTAAAAGGTGTTGGCTCTCATCTTTATGGCTTCATGAACAATGTAGTTCATGGTCTGAAGAAACTATCAGAACTGTGAAAAGCCGGGTTAGGGTTATATCAACACTGGGTTAGGGTTAGACCAGCACTGGGTCAGGGTTAGTTCAACACTGGGTTAGGGTTACGGTTAGCCCAGCACTGGGTCAGGGTTAGATCAGCACTGGGTTAGATTAGACCAACACTGGGTTAGGGTTAGATCAGCACTGAGTTAGGATTAGATCAGCACTGGGTTAGGGTTAGATCAGCATTGTGTCACGGTTAGATCAACACTGAGTTAGGGTTAGATCAGCACTGGGTTAGGGTTACACCAGCACTGGGTTAGGGTTAGATCAGCACTGAATTAGGGTTAGATCAGCACTGGGTTAGGGTTAGACCAGGACTGGCTTAGGGTTAGACCAACACTGGGTTAGGGTTAGCCCAGCACTGGGTCAGGGTTAGATCAGCACTGGGTCAGAGATAGATCAAGACTGGGTTAGGGTTAGACCGGGACTGGGTTAGGGTTATACCAACACTGGGTTAGGGTTAGACCAGCATTGGGTTAGGGTTAGATCAGCACTGGATTATGGTTAGATCAGCACTGGGTCAGGGTTAGATCAACACTGGGTTAGGGTTAGGGTTAGCCCAGCACTGGGTCAGGGTTAGATCAGCACTGGGTCAGAGTTAGATCAACACTGGGTTAGGATTAGACCAAGACTGGGTTAGGGTTAGGCCGGGACTGGGTTAGAGTTATACCAACACTGGGTTAGGGTTAGACCAAAACTGGGTTAGGGTTAGATCAGCACTGGATTAGGGTTAGATCAGCACTGGGTCAGGGTTAGATCAACACTGGGTTAGGGTTAGACCGGCACTGGGTTAGACCAGCACTGGGTTATGGTTAGTCCTGCACTGGGTTAGGGTTGGACCGGCACTGGGTTAGACCAGCACTGGGTTAGGGTTAGATCCTGCTACCAAGTTAAAGATGGCAATTGGACTGCATTTATTTACCACTTTTCCATCTACATCAGATGCACAAAGTGCTTTACAATAATGCCTTTCATTAACCCCAGTTTCGGGGTGCTGCCATACAAGGTGCCCACTACACACCAGGAGCAAGTAGGGGATTAAGGACCATACTGAATGGCCCTTAGTGATTTTCTGGTCAGGCTGTGATTTGAACCAAGGATCCTCTGGTCTGAAGCCCAACGCTTAACCACTAGACCATCACCTCCCCTGGTGCGTCTGTGGTTAGGAGTTTGACGACCATTGTACGTTCCAGATTAATAATACCCGTCTGTGTCCTTGAACAAGATACATACTTCACCTCCACTGACCCAGTGCACCCAGTTGTAAATGGGTCTGGACCTCATCTGAGGGTGTAAAATCTGGTGGACCATCTGGGGGGGGGGGGGTCAGTGGGCCTGGGGGCCTGTTTAGGACTTCTTCTTCTTCTCCTTCTTTTTCTTCTTCTTCCAGTTAGTGATTTGACTCAAAAACAAATCACCTCTGGAAGAAAAATGTGAAATCTGAAAAATGGAGTCAGAGAATAAAAGTGGTTTGATGCTGTGGTGTTTGCTGTGTGTGAGCTGTCAGGTCTGTGCGTGAGGCGCCACCGCCTCCATCGGACAATAATTAATCCAAGTCAACAGTGGTGAGGTGACGCTTTACTGGGTCTATTCAGAACTGTTCTGGGCCGTGCAGTCTAAATATTAATCTGACAGATATCAGCACCACACTGACCTGGCACACAGTGTGGGCCGGGCCCCTGCTTTGTGACCCTGTGTGCTGTATCACCGTCATTTCCAGCGCTGATAGAGCAGACTGTTCCTACACGGCCATAAAGAGACACTGACCTACTTCTCCGATCAGCAGACTGAGCGGCCGCTCTGAGAACCCAGGAGTGATTACAGCGCCTCCCGCTGCCTGCACAGAGTAACACCGCGCTCACTTTATTTGACTGCTGTGTACTTTGCTGTGTTTCATGGATCTGGATTTCCATGCACAACTTCCCAAAGTGAGTAGAAGCACCCTGAACCAGACCAGACAGACTACCCAGTCCAGATCTGCATTGGGATTTGGCACAGGTTTTACACCGTATGTCCTACCTGATACAACTCCAGTTTAACCTGGAGAAACACACACGGCCCTGGTTTTCTGAAGAGGTCTCCCCTCCAAGTACTGACCAGGACCCGCTCTGCTTGCTCTGAGACCTGACAGGATCAGGTGCACAGGCAGACCACACGGATCACCTCTGTGATCGCTGCCGAACCAGAACTGGACTGAACACGAACCAGTTTTATATAGAGCCTTTGCTGGTTACCCTCATGAAGAGAGACTTTTATTTATTTATTTTTTTTGATTGGGGGGGGTTAATGAGTAATCCAAGGAGGACATCATTTAGAAAAGATCATTTTGTTCTCTGTGTTTTTAGACCAGCCTAGTTTCTGGACCTCTGCTGGTCATGGGTCTTTGGGAGGGTTTTAGTGATCGGGAGCCTCATGTACAAAGGCTGCTTATGCACAAAAACCCGGCGTCTGTCTGTCTCCACGTCCAGGTGCAAATGTATCAAAACTGACATGACCGTGCAAACGTGCGGTGCGTCACACAAAACCCAGGCTGGTGTGCGCACGTTTCTACAGCTATCGTTCCACTGCAGACATGTAGAGGTGATGCTGGGAACTGTTAACAGTGTGAAAACATGAAGTCATCGGAGTGATGTGCACATCAAATCAAATCAATTCAATCAATTTTATTTATATAGCGCCAAATCACAACAAACAGTTGCCCCAAGGCGCTTTATATTGTAAGGCAAAAGCCATACAATAATTACGGAAAAACCCCAACGGTCAAAACGACCTCCTGTGAGCAAGCACTTGGCGACAGTGGGAAAACATCAGAGACACACTGAGGAACAACTAACACACCCACGTGTTTACAGTTATATGTGTGGATATAAAAGCACGTGCAGAGTGATATTTAAAATGGCACTAACAGTGGCTGTGTTAGCGTTGTTAGAGGACCTTACAAATGGTGCATCCGACATAAATGTGTATTCAAGGAACGCGAGGATTAAACCGATGTTGATTATCAAGGCCACTGTGACTGGAGCTGTGCGCAGAAGTGCGATTTGCCTGGAGTGTAATATGGCGAGGAGCCAGGGGTCATCTGTGCCCACACAGGTGCTGACCACGCTGGGCATCCTGGCATCAGGGGCACTCCAGCAGGAGCTGGCTGATTGGTCAGGAGTGTGCCAGTCAACCTTGAGCTGAGCTGTGCCAGCTGTGTGGAACACAATCATCTGATTGTCATCCAGGTACATCACATTCCAACATTACAGCACATTTTGCAGCGAGAGCCGGTTTCCTGAATGTACTCGGAGCTGTTAACTGTACACATGTTGCTGTAAAGGTGTCATCACATGACGAGTTTGTTTCTGTTAATGTTCAAATCATATGTGATGCACAAATGTGTATCAGGCAGTTGGCATGGTGAGCCATGGGGGGGGGGCTGCTTGTGTTAAAATAGTTTGTGTAATTGTTCCAAATGTAAACCAGTGTGGACACATTTGGGCACGTGCACATTCAAATATGTTTTTAGTATTATTATTATTAATGTCTTTTTGTATTTTTGCTTGATGGTGAGCTGCAGAGCTTCTTACAGACTCCCTGTGTTCAGGATTTGTCAATAAACACGTTAGGAACATCACACTGTCAGCGGAGTGTGTGACTGTGTGAGTGTAAGCGCCTCACCTTTTTAACGTCAGTGTGTGTGCGCTGTTCTGTGTGTCGGCCTCACACACACACACACACACACACACACACTCTCTGTAGCTCTCACGAACATGTATCCAGGTTCATGATTAATCTGTTTAACAGCGCACTGAATAAACTGTCCCTGTGTGTCGTGTCCAGTCATCCTTTGGTATCTTTTCTTTTCTGTCTTCATGTTGTCTGACGTCGTGGGGAATCTCTGCTCAAAGGGCCTATTTACATGAAACTGCATGTTTAAATGGGGCGTGGCCAGGGAGGAGATTGGTTTCACACTCAATTCCCCGTTCAGTGTGATGTACAAACCGAACGTGCATGAATTCATGCCTACGCACACTTTCATACATCTGAATATATTTGTGTTTATGCCAGATTCAGGGTTTTGGCGAACACCAACTTTTAGTAGAAAGTCCACGTTAGTCTTTGGACATGAGGCCCCAGGAACTGGAGCCGGGTTCATAAAGCGATCTCCTCTTGTTTAGTGGACTAAACTCAGTTGACTTTTGCACAAAGCACTTAGTCGGTGAAAGTTTCGTGTTACCCGACTAAAGTTTTTAGCCTGGTACAGAGGAGGCCTATGTTATTTTCATCAACAAAACATCGGTATCTCAAAAAAGGCGACTATCGTACCACCACTTGATGGAGGAGGAGGGAAGGAGAGACTTGCAGCTGGAGCAGGTGTTGCAGGAACAGAATAATCCATTGGAGATGTTTATGGACACCAACATCGGGAGCACTTCTCACCTGCAGCAGACTCGGCCATGTCTGTAGCAGACGGACCAACCTGGAAGTCAACAAAACTGGCGCGCTTTGGAGGCGTTTCTTGGCAACAGCACTCGCAGGGCTGCTATGACCATGAAAACTGTTGACTCAACACCAAAGATTTGAAAAGTTTTTAAACCTTTTCAACACCTGCTTCAACATTGTTCCAGAGGCAGCTTCAAAAGGAATTATGTGCTGTGCTGCCACCTGCTGGACACTGCCACCTGCTGGATGGCTCAGGAATGTGCATCTGTTTCAAATTATGACTTGGATATTTAAAGGCTGCGGTCAGCTCCCAATATACTTTGCTTGTTTTGTTCGCTAAATCTGGATGTGGATATTTACTGCCCCCTGGTTATACAAAGATAATGCTATTCCACAGCCATAGGGACCTTAACACCGAGGCGTCTGCGTGCTGGATCAGGTCCAGCCAAACACACCATGTGGTCAAAATGTTGAAGTGATTTTCATTATGTTCAGAAATTCCTCTTGGCGTGTTGCAGTCGTTTCCCTGGAACCCGTGGTGATGTCACACATGCTGTGGCATCACTGTGAGGTTTTCCAGAAGTGTCACAGTTCTGCTAAAATCATATTATGTGCACATCACGTTTTTTTTTGTTGTTGTCACATGATACAATCCCGGCCCATGACATCATCAAACCACGATCTGGATCACATTCATGAGCTTTGTTAAACCCCACGACCAGCCGGGTCAGAATGGGGCTAAAGAAGAAAAAGCCTTCAATGTGACAGGGTTTGGATTTGGACCACAGATTGTCAAAGCGTCCAAATGAATCCCGCTGTGTGTTCCTTTGCACTCTGCACTAATGTGTCAACAGTTTCCACTTGGTTTACTGACTTAAAACAATTAAAATGTGTACAAGTTGAAGAATAACGCTGAAGGAGCCGCTTCTAATGAAGAAATAATTAGTCGGTCTGGTGTCGTGTGACCCAGCTGGCGCGTCTCGTTCTGCCTTCAGTGCGATTTATGAGGGTCACAAAGTCAGAATGTGCTTTTGTTTGGTGACATTTTGTCATCTGCATGTTTGCAAACAGAAAACCTGAACGTGCAGGTTTTTGACACTCAGAGCTCTCGGCACCTAAAAAAAGGAAAGAAGAGCTGAAAATGTGGATCTAATGTGGTGATTACCACAATAATAATCTCATTTTGGGAAAAGCAACTTAAACCATGAGTCAGAAATCAAAATGAAATGAAAAAAGAAACAAAAAATTTGATTTAAACTCTTCATTTCACAGTCTTGTTTTGAAAAGCAAACCAGTAGTTGTCAGCCGAGGTCCTCTGATAGAGGTGGGCGACTGGGCGTGTCCCCCTGTTACGTGCAGCTGTTCAGATATCTGTGCTTGTAATTCACAGCTGGGCAACACCTGTAGTCGCTTGTAGGATACAACCTCATATAACTGTATTGTGAGGCGAGGACGTTGGCATGCTGTCCTATGGTGGGAACAAATGAAAAGGTATTGCTTCAGCTGACCAGTGCATGAGCGCACCACAAGCCTGGTGAATATTGTGCCATGCAGGAAGTCACCCCATGGGACGCCACTGCGAGGCGCATGTCACTGTGGGATTTCCCCACATTGCCCTTGGGCAAAGTCCTTAATCCCCTAGTTGCTCCCGGTGTGTAGTGAGCATCTTGTATGGAAGCATTGTTGTAAAGCACTTTGAGTGTCTGATGCAGATGGAAAAACACTATATAAATGCAGTCCATTTACCATTTTCCATTTATATATCACATTTGCAGCAGATCACTGTGTGCTGGATGCTCCATGCCAGCTGATGTGGTCACAACGTGAGAGCTGGCTCTTCATGAGATGGGAGACGGCCGGCTTGAGTGCATCAGGTAATTAATGTACAACCCTAATTCCAATGAAGTTGGGACGTTGTGTAAAATGTAAATAAAAACAAAATCCAATGATTTTCAATTCCTCTTCAACCTATATTGAATTGAATACACCACAAAGACAAGATATTTAATGTTCAAACTGATAAACTTTGTTTTTGTCAAAATATTTGTTCATTATGAAATGGATGCCTGCAACATGTTTCTAAAAAGCTGGGACAGTGGTATGTTTCCCACTGTGTTACATCACCTTTCCTTCTAACAACACTCAATAAGCGTTTGGGAACTGAGGACACTAATTGTTGAAGCTTTGTAGGTGGAATTCTTTCCCATTCTTGCTTGATGTACGACATCAGTTGTTGTCGTATTTTGTGCTTCATAATGCGCCACACATTTTCAATAGGCAACAGGTCTGGACAGCAGGCAGGCCAGTCTAGTACCCGCACTCTTTTACAACAAAGCCACGCATTCTGCACGCTGTGGAACACATGCAGAATGCGTGGCTTGGCATTGTCTTGCTGAAATAAGCAGGGACGTCCCTGAAAAAGACGTTGCTTGGATGGCAGCATGTGTTGCTCCAAAACGTGGCTGTACCTTTCAGCATTGATGGTGCCATCACAGATGTGTAAGTTGTCCATGCCATGGGCACTAACACACCCCCATACCTTCACAGATGTGTAAGTTGTCCATGCCATGGGCACTAACATACCTCCATACCATCACAGATGTGTAAGTTGTCCATGCCATGGGCACTAACACACGTCCATACCATCACAGATGTGTAAGTTGTCCATGCCATGGGCACTAACACATCTCCATACCATCACAGATGTGTAAGTTGTCCATGCCATGGGCACTAACACACCTCCATACCATCACAGATGTGTAAGTTGTCCATGCCATGGGCACTAACACATTTCCATACCATCACAGATGTGTAAGTTGTCCATGTCATGGGCACTAACACACCCCCATACCATCACAGATGTGTAAGTTGTCCATGCCATGGGCACTAACACACCCCCATACCATCACAGATGTGTAAGTTGTCCATGCCATGGGCACTAACACACCCCCATACCATCACAGATGTGTAAGTTGTCCATGCCATGGGCACTAACACACCCCCATACCATCACAGATGTGTAAGTTGTCCATGCCATGGGCACTAACACACCCCCATATCATCACAGATGTGTAAGTTGTCCATGCCATGGGCACTAACATACCTCCATACCATCACAGATGTGTAAGTTGTCCATGCCATGGGCACTAACACACCCCCATACCATCACAGATGTGTAAGTTGTCCATGCCATGGGCACTAACATACCTCCATACCATCACAGATGTGTAAGTTGTCCATGCCATGGGCACTAACACACGTCCATACCATCACAGATGTGTAAGTTGTCCATGCCATGGGCACTAACACACCTCCATACCATCACAGATGTGTAAGTTGTCCATGCCATGGGCACTAACACATCTCCATACCATCACAGATGTGTAAGTTGTCCATGCCATGGGCACTAACACACCCCCATACCATCACAGATGTGTAAGTTGTCCATGCCATGGGCACTAACATACCTCCATACCATCACAGATGTGTAAGTTGTCCATGCCATGGGCACTAACACACCTCCATACCATCACAGATGTGTAAGTTGTCCATGCCATGGGCACTAACACACCTCCATACCATCACAGATGTGTAAGTTGTCCATGCCATGGGCACTAACACATCTCCATACCATCACAGATGTGTAAGTTGTCCATGCCATGGGCACTAACACATCTCCATACCATCACAGATGTGTAAGTTGTCCATGCCATGGGCACTAACACACGTCCATACCATCACAGATGTGTAAGTTGTCCATGCCATGGGCACTAACACATCTCCATACCATCACAGATGTGTAAGTTGTCCATGCCATGGGCACTAACACACGTCCATACCATCACAGATGTGTAAGTTGTCCATGCCATGGGCACTAACACATCTCCATACCATCGCAGATGTGTAAGTTGTCCATGCCATGGGCACTAACACATCTCCATACCATCACAGATGTGTAAGTTGTCCATGCCATGGGCACTAACACACGTCCATACCATCACAGATGTGTAAGTTGTCCATGCCATGGGCACTAACACACCTCCATACCATCACAGATGCTGGCTTTTGAACTTTGTGCTGGTAACAATCTGGATGGTCTTTTTACTCTTGTGTCCAGAGGACATGACGTCCATGATTTCCAAAAACAGTTTGAAATGTGGACTCATCAGACCACAGCACACTTTTCCACTTTGTGTCTTGAGAGGAATGGAAAATAAAAGTTGCTGCATGCAGTTTAACAGTGACAAAGGGCAGACGTGATGAAGACATCAGGCGCTTCCTGTGCCAGGTCTGCACATAAAGCAGATCAGCCTGAGATTAACTTTATCTTCGGCCGCTGCCGTGTGCTTTATTTGTGTTCTGATAAAAGTCCGTGTGGAACTGAGAAATGTCAGCTCATCGGCGTTCAGAACTCAGCAGCAGCAGCCAAGAACTGTTCCGAACCCAGTGCAGGCACATCTCTAAAACTCAAGAAGAACTCACCAGGCCCGGCACCAGAAAAAAATATTAAGGGGGCGATGAGTTTATCACAGGGGGCGGGGTCGCCCCCCCCCCTCCAAAAACAAAGTGCGCACTGGAGGGGACGTGCCTCTGAGCGTGCGTAATGAATTGGGTGCGCCCCTGGAAAGCTCATGTATTTAGGCTACACCGCTGTAAGAGACTGACTGAGTAAGAGTAAAGTATTTTTTTAATTATTATTTGAACGTATAGACCCTCGGTCAAGTGATCGCCTGCATACCACAAAACCGCAAACACAGCGCAGTTGGACATGACAGTCACACAACGGGTCAAAGATAAACCTTTCATGTAGATATATTTACAACAATACATAACTTTAATATCTGTCATTGCGGGCGACTGGCCGTGAACGGAGGGACTAAGAAAATGCATACCGCACGACAGCAGCATGTTATTTGCTTTATTGTCACTTACTGAGATACACAATACGTAACGGGTACATAAAAAGTTGGCTCACTTAACTTTTGTCGTGTCGGCTACGTGGCGTGCGCGGCTCTCCAAATTCGACAGTGCGTCCTCATCAAGCTGGCTGCTTTAGCTGCTGTTCATTGTCGTACTATCCATGAGAAAATCATCTGGAATATCCATATTGGGACCAAAACACACTTCTCGCCTTTTCATCTTTTCCTCTGTGGACAGTTCTTGGGCTGCGCGCGCTATGACATCATTTGTTTACGCATAGAGGGCAGGTATAGCCAGGTACTGTCGACGTAAATCTATGATACCGGCTCAGCAATGAGCCGATAAAGTGATAATAATATTGAGTAACTAATATTTTGCTATATTTTCCAGTATTTCTTTTTCTTTCATTTTTATTTTTATTTTTTGAGAAGTCACATCTGAGGGGGCGGAGTTGATGACATGAGGGGGCGTCGCCCCCAAACGCCCGCTCATGTCACCGGGTCCAGAACTCACTCACTGGGGTGCAAAAGACCCCAAACTCCATCTACATCTGCATTAATAATCTGAACGTGTGTCCTGATGGTTGTTCTGTGTGTGAGGTCACACAACGCAAACCGCCAATAAATACATTTGAATTCTTCAAACATCAAAATTCAGACCTAAAACAAAAAAAAGGGGGGGGGGTGTGCAGGGGAATGCATCAAATTCATAACAAATATGAACATTTTGACACTTTAGTGCAGACGTAACATCATGTTTACGTTATATATTATATAATTAATATTTTGCTTCAATTACCAACATATTTGACACTTCATTAGTGGTCCAACGTCCAAATACAGACCTTAGAGACTCATCACCACTCACATGGGTTTTATTCAAATCAAATCAATTTTATTTATATAGCGCCAAATCACAACAAACAGTTGCCCCAAGGAGCTTTATATTGTAAGGCAAAGCCATACAATAATTATGTAAAACCCCAACGGTCAAAACGACCCCCTGTGAGCAAGCACTTGGTGACAGTGGGAAGGAAAAACTCCCTTTTAACAGGAAGAAACCTCCAGCAGAACCAGGCTCAGGGAGGGGCAGTCTTCTGCTGGGACTGGTTGGGGCTGAGGGAGAGAACCAGGAAAAAGACATGCTGTGGAGGGGAGCAGAGATCAATCACTAATGATTAAATGCAGAGTGGTGCATACAGAGCAAAAAGAGAAAGAAACACTCAGTGCATCATGGGAACCCCCCAGCAGTCTAAGTCTATAGCAGCATAACTAAGGGATGGTTCAGGGTCACCTGATCCAGCCCTAACTATAAGCTTTAGCAAAAAGGAAAGTTTTAAGCCTAATCTTAAAAGTAGAGAGGGTGTCTGTCTCCCTGATCTGAATTGGGAGCTGGTTCCACAGGAGAGGAGCCTGAAAGCTGAAGGCTCTGCCTCCCAATCTACTCTTAAAAACCCTAGGAACTACAAGTAAGCCTGCAGTCTGAGAGCGAAGCGCTCTATTGGGGTGATATGGTACTACGAGGTCCCTAAGATAAGATGGGACCTGATTATTCAAAACCTTATAAGTAAGAAGAAGAATTTTAAATTCTATTCTAGAATTAACAGGAAGCCAATGAAGAGAGGCCAATATGGGTGAGATATGCTCTCTCCTTCTAGTCCCCGTCAAGTGATGGCTTTTTAAGTAATGGTTTAATTACTGCCACCTTAAAAGCCTGTGGTACATAGCCAACTAACAAAGATAGATTGATCATATTTAAGATCGAAGCATTAAATAATGGTAGGGCTTCCTTGAGCAGCCTGGTAGGAATGGGGTCTAATAAACATGTTGATGGTTTGGATGAAGTAACTAATGAAAATAACTCAGACAGAACAATCTGAGAGAAAGAGTCTAACCAAATAGTGGCATCACTGAAAGCAGCCAAAGACAACGATACGTCTTTGGGATGGTTATGAGTAATTTTTTCTCTGATAGTTAAAATTATATTAGCAAAGAAAGTCATGAAGTCATTACTAGTTAAAGTTAAAGGAATACTCAGCTCAATAGAGCTCTGACTCTTTGTCAGCCTGGCTACAGTGCTGAAAAGAAACCTGGGGTTGTTCTTATTTTCTTTAATTAGTGATGAGTAGTAAGATGTCCTAGCTTTTTTATAGAGCAACAGACTCTTTTTCCAGGCTAAGAGAAGATCTTCTAAATAAGTGAGACGCCATTTCCTCTCCAACTTAAAGGTTATCTGCTTTAAGCTGCGAGTTTGTGAGTTATACCACGGAGTCAGGCACTTCTGATTTAAAGCTCTCTTTTTCAGAGGAGCTACAGCATCCAAAGTTGTCTTCAATGAGGATGTAAAACTATTGACGAGATACTCTATCTCACTTACAGAGTTTAGGTAGCTACTCTGCACTGTGTTGGTATATGGCATTAGAGAACATAAAGAAGGAATCATATCCTTAAACCTAGTTACAGCGCTTTCTGAAAGACTTCTAGTATAATGAAACTTATTCCCCACTGCTGGGTAGTCCATCAGAGAAAATGTAAATGTTATTAAGAAATGATCAGACAGAAGGGAGTTTTCAGAGAATACCGTTAAGTCTTCAATTTCCATACCATAAGTCAGAACAAGATCAAAGATATGATTAAAGTGGTGGGTGGACTCATTTACATTTTGAGCAAAGCCAATTGAGGCTAATAATAGATCAAATGCAGTGTTGAGGCTGTCATTCTCAGCATGTGTGTGGATGTTAAAATCGCCCACTATCAATCAATCAATCAATCAATTTTTTTATATAGCGCCAAATCACAACAAACAGTTGCCCCAAGGTGCTTTATATTGTAAGGCAAGGCCATACAATAATTATGTAAAACCCCAACGGTCAAAACGACCCCCTGTGAGCAAGCACTTGGCTACAGTGGGAAGGAAAAACTCCCTTTTAACAGGAAGAAACCTCCAGCAGAACCAGGCTCAGGGAGGGGCAGTCTTCTGCTGGGACTGGTTGGGGCTGAGGGAGAGAACCAGGAAAAAGACATGCTGTGGGGGGGAGCAGAGATCAATCACTAATGATTAAATGCAGAGTGGTGCATACAGAGCAAAAAGAGAAAGAAACAGTGCATCATGGGAACCCCCCAGCAGTCTACGTCTATAGCAGCATAACTAAGGGATGGTTCAGGGTCACCTGATCCAGCCCTAACTATAAGCTTTAGCAAAAAGGAAAGTTTTAAGCCTAATATTAAAAGTAGAGAGGGTGTCTGTCTCCCTGATCTGAATTGGGAGCTGGTTCCACAGGAGAGGAGCCTGAAAGCTGAAGGCTCTGCCTCCCATTCTACTCTTACAAACCCTAGGAACTACAAGTAAGCCTGCAGTCTGAGAGCGAAGCGCTCTATTGGGGTGATATGGTACTATGAGGTCCCTAAGATAAGATGGGACCTGATTATTCAAAACCTTATAAGTAAGAAGAAGAATTTTAAATTCTATTCTAGAATTAACAGGAAGCCAATGAAGAGAGGCCAATATGGGTGAGATATGCGCTCTCCTTCTAGTCCCCGTCAGTACTCTAGCTGCAGCATTTTGAATTAACTGAAGGCTTTTTAGGGAACTTTTAGGACAACCTGATAATAATGAATTACAATAGTCCAGCCTAGAGGAAATAAATGCATGAATTAGTTTTTCAGCATCACTCTGAGACAAGACCTTTCTGATTTTAGAGATATTGCGTAAATGCAAAAAAACAGTCCTACTTATTTGTTTAATATGCGCTTTGAATGACATATCCTGATCAAAAATGACTCCAAGATTTCTCACAGTATTACTAGAGGTCAGGGTAATGCCATCCACAGTAAGGATCTGGTTAGACACCATGTTTCTAAGATTTGTGGGGCCAAGTACAATAACTTCAGTTTTATCTGAGTTTAAAAGCAGGAAATTAGAGGTCATCCATGTCTTTATGTCTGTAAGACAATCCTGCAGTTTAGCTAATTGGTGTGTGTCCTCTGGCTTCATGGATAGATAAAGCTGGGTATCATCTGCGTAACAATGAAAATTTAAGCAATACCGTCTAATAATACTGCCTAAGGGAAGCATGTATAAAGTGAATAAAATTGGTCCTAGCACAGAACCTTGTGGAACTCCATAATTAACTTTAGTCTGTGAAGAAGATTCCCCATTTACATGAACAAATTGTAATCTATTAGACAAATATGATTCAGACCACCGCAGCACAGTGCCTTTAATACCTATGGCATGCTCTAATCTCTGTAATAAAATTTTATGGTCAACAGTATCAAAAGCAGCACTGAGGTCTAACAGAACAAGCACAGAGATAAGTCCACTGTCTGAGGCCATAAGAAGATCATTTGTAACCTTCACTAATGCTGTTTCTGTACTATGATGAATTCTAAAACCTGACTGAAACTCTTCAAATAGACCATTCCTCTGCAGATGATCAGTTAGCTGTTTTACAACTACCCTTTCAAGAATTTTTGAGAGAAAAGGAAGGTTGGAGATTGGCCTATAATTAGCTAAGATAGCTGGGTCAAGTGATGGCTTTTTAAGTAATGGTTTAATTACTGCCACCTTAAAAGCCTGTGGTACATAGCCAACTAATAAAGATAGATTGATCATATTTAAGATTGAAGCATTAAATAATGGTAGGGCTTCCTTGAGCAGCCTGGTAGGAATGGGGTCTAATAAACATGTTGATGGTTTGGATGAAGTAACTAATGAAAACAACTCAGACAGAACACTATAATTATCTTATCTGAGCTAAGCACTAAGTCTGACAAAAGGTCTGAAAATTCACAGAGAAACTCACAGTAACGACCAGGTGGACGATAGATAATAACAAATAAAAGTGGTTTTTGGGACTTCCAATTTGGATGGACAAGACTAAGAGTCAAGCTTTCAAATGAATTAAAGCTCTGTCTGGGTTTTTGATTAATTAATAAGCTGGAATGGAAGATTGCTGCTAATCCTCCTCCTCGGCCCGTGCTACGAGCGTTCTGGCAGTTAGTGTGACTCGGGGGTGTTGACTCATTTAAACTAACATATTCATCCTGCTGTAACCAGGTTTCTGTAAGGCAGAATAAATCAATATGTTGATCAATTATTATATCATTTACTAACAGGGACTTAGAAGAGAGAGACCTAATGTTTAATAGACCACATTTAACTGTTTTAGTCTGTGGTGCAGTTGAAGGTGCTATATTATTTTTTCTTTTTGAATTTTTATGCTTAAATAGATTTTTGCTGGTTATTGGTAGTCTGGGAGCAGGCACCGTCTCTACGGGGATGGGGTAATGAGGGGATGGCAGGGGGAGAGAAGCTGCAGAGAGGTGTGTAAGACTACAACTCTGCTTCCTGGTCCCAACCCTGGATAGTCACGGTTTGGAGGATTTAAGAAAATTGGCCAGATTTCTAGAAATGAGAGCTGCTCCATCCAAAGTGGGATGGATGCCGTCTCTCCTAACAAGACCAGGTTTTCCCCAGAAGCTTTGCCAATTATCTATGAAGTCCACCTCATTTTTTGGACACCACTCAGACAACCAGCAATTCAGGGAGAACATGCGGCTAAACATGTCACTCCCGGTCCGATTGGGGAGGGGCCCAGAGAAAACTACAGAGTCTGACATTGTTTTTGCAAAGTTACACACTGATTCAATGTTAATTTTAGTGACCTCCGATTGGCGTAACCGGGTGTCATTACTGCCGACGTGAATTACAATCTTACCAAATTTACGCTTAGCCTTAGCCAGCAGTTTCAAATTTCCTTCAATGTCGCCTGCTCTGGCCCCCGGAAGACAATTGACTATGGTTGCTGGTGTCCCTAACTTCACATTTCTCAAAACAGCCAATAACCAGAGTTTGATCCTCGGCGGGTATGTCGTCGAGTGGGGAAAAACGGTTAGAAATGTGAACGGGTTGGCGGTGTACACGGGGCTTCTGTTTAGGGCTACGCTTCCTCCTCACAGTCACCCAGTCGGCCTGCTTTCCCGGCTGCTCAGGATCTGCTGGAAGGGAACTAACGGCAGCTAAGCTACCTTGGTCTGCACTGACTACAGGGGCCTGGCTAGCTGTAGAATTTTCCACGGTGCGGAGCCGAGTCTCCAATTCGCCCAGCCTGGCCTCCAAAGCTACGAATAAGCTACACTTATTACAAGTACCATTACTGCTAAAGGAGGCTGAGGAATAACTAAACATTTCACACCCAGAGCAGAAAAGTGCGGGAGAGACAGGAGAAGCCGCCATGCTAAACCGGCTAAGAGCTAGTAGCTGCGCTAAGCTAGCGGATTCCTAAAAACACACAAAGTGAATGTGTAAATAATTTAGAGGTGATTCAGCAGAAGGAGTGCTTTAGTTAAGGCACGTGAAGATTACACTGTGAAACAAATCGTTATCTAGTTAACTAGATCAATCTAACTGCGCAGATTAAACAGCTAACAGATACAGAAAAACACCGCTGTGTTCCGGAACAGGAAGTGATACAATACCGCAGTGAGAGCCAACCACCAGTAGAGGTGTTGTTCTGGTGTTGTAGAGATTATTCTGTTTATCCAAATTAAAAAGCTTCTTTCTTTTCATTTAAACCCTGAAGATTTGTGTCTTTATTTGACAAACCACATATAGACCTGCTACAGCACGCCACCCTGTTAGCTTTGGCTAATTCAGCAACAAGCTACACACATAACCTCGTCACTTAGGCTAACCTATCTTAAAGCTTCACAACATAGTCCTTGTTGACTTAGTGAATCAACTGTACTCCTGTGAACTTTAGCTCCTAGATACATTTGTTGTTTGCCCTGTTTGCTTTAGGTGGCCAAAGTCAAAGCTGCAAATTGTTGCTTTGCTAGTTGTATGTTGTGGCAGACATTCAACACGTAACGGACATAATTCACCATAGCAAGTGTGTTTCCTGTTTGGTATGTGATAACACCACATGGATTAATCTAGCTCAAATAAGATTCAACATATATCCCCGTTACCTTCACCTAATTTAGTTACGTGACCACAACACGCATGTACTGACCCGTAGTGTCCGGTTCAAAAATAACATTGGAACTCTTGAAGCTGGAAATTCATTTGGGAAATTTGCATCACATTCAGTGAACCTCGAGTTCATGAAGAGTTACTGTGATGTCTGTGCAATTTAAGCAACTCATCAACTAACAGACAAATAAATGCTTTTAAATAGGATTTAAATTAAACTAATTATTTCAGTACGATATGTGTATGTTCCAGTATTTGTGCATTTCAAAGAAACATTCAAATCCAATTACATTTGTTTCACAAATCTCACTGGTTAATCGTGTGAGATTTCAGACCATAAAATATTGCATTGACGCCGGCAAAATATTCAACCGTTTCACATTTGATGTGTTACTCCGCGTCCTGACTGTGTTAAGCTACCATATGAAAGTAATGATGCAGATTCTGACTCTCAGTGCAGCTGACAGAGAAATTCTGTGGCTCTACTCACAGAATTTCCAGTTTGGCATGAAGACGTTGCTACGGTGAGCTTTGACGAGCCGACCACACCCTTTGACAATGATTCAGAAAGTGTCCAGGATATTAACTCTTAGCGTGTTTAAGGTACATTATATTCAAAATGTTTTGTTGTCATGTTTTATTAGTCTTGTCAAAGTCATTCAACAAGACTCTGTTGGTCTGTCTGTTTATTAGTTGTTCATATTAAATTTGGAGTATTTTTCATCTGATTGGGTTAAAATTTGGTGACAACATGCAGAGAGGTGTGGCCTATTGGTCTGTGTTTTTTTTGTAGTGGTTTCAATGATATTTACCATTGATAATTGGGTCAAACTTAAGGCCCCTTCACACATAACACAATTTACACTCAACAAAAATATAAACGCAGCACTTTTGGTTTTGCTCCCATTTTGTATAAGATGGACTCAAAGATCTAAAACTTTTTCCACATACACAATATCACCATTTCCCTCAAATATTGTTCACAAACCAGTCTAAATCTGTGATAGTGAGCACTTCTCCTTTGCTGAGATAATCCATCCCACCTCACAGGTGTGCCATACCAAGATGCTGATTAGACACCATCCAAATCATTCAGACATTTATTCGCAATAAAAATCTGACGAGAGGAGTGGACCACTGCTCACACAAAGCCTGCTCACAGGTGAATGATGCAACCGATAGGCGTGAAAAAACTCATGCATGCGCACGAAGGTTCAAGCTTGGCTGATGCAATCACATGTGATTCAAATCCATATGGTTTTTGAAAAAAAATAATAAGGTCGGATACTTTTCTAACAGACCTCGTATTCAATTGAATACACCACAAAGACAAGATATTTCATGTTTAAACTGATAAACTTTATTGTTTTTGTGCAAATATTTGATAATTTTGAAATGGATGCCTGCAACAGGTTTCAAAAAAGCTGGGACGCGGCAACAAAAGATTGGGAACGTTGATGAATGCTCAAAGAACACCTAATTGGAAACAGGTGAGTGTCATGATTGGATATAAAAGGAGCATCCACAAAAGTCTCGGCTGTTCACAAGCAAAGATGGGGCAAGGATCACCACTTTGTGAACAAGTGCATAAAAAAAAATAGTCCAACAGTTTAAGAACAATGTTTCTCAATGTTCAATTGCAAGGAATTTAGGGATTCCATCATCTACAGTCCATAATATAATCAGAAAATTCAGAGAATCTGGAGAACTTTCTACACGTAAGCGGTAAGGCCAAAAACCAACATTGAATGCCCGTGACCTTTGATCCCCCAGGTGACACTGCATTAAAAACCAACATCATTGTGTAAAGGATCTTACCGTGTGGGCTCAGGAACACTTCAGAAAACCATTGTCAGTTAACACAGTTCGTCGCTACATCTACAAGTGCAAGTTAAAACTCTACCATGCAAAGTGAAAGTCAAACATCAACAACATCCAGAAACACCGCCACCTTCTCTGGGCCTGAGCTCATTTGAAATGGACAGACACAAAGTGGAAAAGTGTGCTGTGGTCTGATGTTTTTGGAAATTATGGACGTTGTGTCCTCTGGACAAAAGAAGAAAATGATTGTTACCAGTGCAAAGTTCAAAAGCCAGCATCTGTGATGGTATGGGGGTGTGTTAGTGCCCATGGCATGGGCAACTTACACATCTGTGATGGCACCATCAATGCTGAAAGGTCCATCCAGGTTTTGGAGCAACACATGCTGCCATCCAAGCAACGTCTTTTTCAGGGACGTCCCTGCTTATTTCAGCAAGACAATGTCAAGCGACACAGGAAGTAAAAGTGATGAAAGACAAATTGAAGCAGTCAGTTTTGAAGGATTTATACATGGAATGTGACTTGAATGCACCTGGTGGTAAAAACCAAAAGTGTGTATTAGATCAGTGGTGTCCAAACTGTTCCAGAAAGGGTTGAGTGGCTGCAGGTTTTCCTTGCAGCCTCTGACTTCAGCAGGTGATTTCACTGACGTTGTCTTCCTGTTTACTGTTTAAGTTCTGACAGTGTGATGAAACAGGTTCCACATATGAGGGAACTGGTTCCTGTTCCTTCATGTTGAATCTGGTAAATTTGCTGCTTATAAGGAGTAAAACAAATTCTCTGCCTCTAGTAGAGCTTTTTTCACCGCTGGAGGCTGTTTCTGCTGCTCCAGACAGCGGCATCATTGGTGCCTTGCTTCATACGCTGAAGGATCAAACAGGGAATTGAACCTTTGGCCCTGGTGGGTTAGTGTAAATGTAATGTCTCACCAGCGGGGGCCGCCTGGTTCTACCTTTGTCCCAGATCCTCAACCAATCAGTGAGCGGACCAAATGGGTGAAGGGTGGCAGTTTGTGTTTCTGGATGTTGCTCAAACACGTTTCCGTCGTCCAAACCGGTCAGAAATCCCCCAGAGGGACGTTTCTGCAGAACGGAGCCAAAACACAAACGCTGTTCGGTGACTTTCAGACCCAATGCAGATGTGTTCGATCCCTCAGCATCAGCAGTTCCTTCACTCGATGGAGAAAGTTACTTTTTCTTTTACGTGTCTGTTTTAGATTTAGTGCTTCCTCATTGGTCAGCAGCCTTTTGAGATCATTGTGATCGCTCTGTCTCTGTCTGTCTCTCTGTCTCTGTCTGTCTCTCTCTCCCTCTGTACATCAAATAGAAATCCTGTGCATTTAGTACTTGTACATAGTAAAAAAGTACATAAAACAGAAATCCTGTACATTTAGTACTCACAGTAAAAAAAAGTACATAAAACAGAAATCCTGTGCATTTAGTACTCACAGTACAAAAAGTACATAAAACAGAAATCCTGTGCATTTAGTAATCACAGTAAAAAAAGTACATAAAACAGAAATCCTGTGCATTTAGTAATCACAGTAAAAAAAAGTACATAAAACAGAAATCCTGTGCATTTAGTACTCACAGTAAAAAAAAGTACATAAAACAGAAATCCTGTGCATTTAGTAATCACAGTAAAAAAAGTACATAAAACAGAAATCCTGTGCATTTAGTACTCACAGTAAAAAAAAGTACATAAAACAGAAATCCTGTGCATTTAGTACTCACAGTACAAAAAGTACATAAAACAGAAATCCTGTGCATTTAGTACTTGTACATAGTAAAAAAAAGTTCATAAAACAGAACTCCTGTGCATTTAGTACTTACAGTAAAAAAAGTACATAAAACAGAAATCCTGTGCATTTAGTAATCACAGTAAAAAAAAAGTACATAAAACAGAAATCCTGTGCATTTAGTACTCACAGTAAAAAAAAGTACATAAAACAGAAATCCTGTGAATTTAGTAATCACAGTAAAAAAAGTACATAAAACAGAAATCCTGTGCATTTAGTAATCACAGTAAAAAAAAAGTACATAAAACAGAAATCCTGTGCATTTAGTACTCACAGTAAAAAAAAGTACATAAAACAGAAATCCTGTGCATTTAGTACTCACAGTAAAAAAAAGTACATAAAACAGAAATCCTGTGCATTTAGTACTCACAGTAAAAAAAGTACATAAAACAGAAATCCTGTGCATTTAGTACTCACAGTACAAAAAGTACATAAAACAGAAATCCTGTGCATTTAGTACTTGTACATAGTAAAAAAAGTACATAAAACAGAACTCCTGTGCATTTAGTACTCACAGTAAAAAAAGTACATAAAACAGAAATCCTGTGCATTTAGTACTTGTACATAGTAAAAAAGTACATAAAACAGAAATCCTGTGCATTTAGTACTTGTACATAGTAAAAAAGTACATAAAACAGAAATCCTGTGCATTTAGTACTCACAGTAAAAAAAAGTACATAAAACAGAAATCCTGTGCATTTAGTACTCACAGTACAAAAAGTACATAAAACAGAAATCCTGTGCATTTAGTACTTGTACATAGTAAAAAAAAGTTCATAAAACAGAACTCCTGTGCATTTAGTACTTACAGTAAAAAAAGTACATAAAACAGAAATCCTGTGCATTTAGTACTTGTACATAGTAAAAAAGTACATAAAACAGAAATCATGTGCATTTAGTACTCACAGTAAAAAAAAGTACATAAAACAGAAATCCTGTGCATTTAGTACTCACAGTAAAAAAAAAGTACATAAAACAGAAATCCTGTGCATTTAGTACTCACAGTAAAAAAAAGTACATAAAACAGAAATCCTGTGCATTTAGTACTTGTACATAGTAAAAAAGTACATAAAACAGAAATCCTGTGCATTTAGTACTCACAGTAAAAAAAAGTACATAAAACAGAAATCCTGTGCATTTAGTACTCACAGTAAAAAAAGTACATAAAACAGAAATCCTGTGCATTTAGTACTTGTACATAGTAAAAAAGTACATAAAACAGAAATCCTGTGCATTTAGTACTTGTACATAGTAAAAAAGTACATAAAACAGAAATCCTGTGCATTTAGTACTCACAGTAAAAAAAAGTACATAAAACAGAAATCCTGTGCATTTAGTACTTGTACATAGTAAAAAAGTACATAAAACAGAAATCCTGTGCATTTAGTACTCACAGTAAAAAAAGTACATAAAACAGAAATCCTGTGCATTTAGTACTCACAGTAAAAAAAAGTACATAAAACAGAAATCCTGTGCATTTAGTACTTGTACATAGTAAAAAAGTACATAAAACAGAAATCCTGTGCATTTAGTACTTGTACATAGTAAAAAAGTACATAAAACAGAAATCCTGTGCATTTAGTACTCACAGTAAAAAAAGTACATAAAACAGAAATCCTGTGCATTTAGTACTCACAGTAAAAAAAAGTACATAAAACAAATCCTGTGCATTTAGTACTCACAGTAAAAAAGTACATAAAACAGAAATCCTGTGCATTTAGTACTCACAGTAAAAAAAGTACATAAAACAGAAATCCTGTGCATTTAGTACTTGTACATAGTAAAAAAGTACATAAAACAGAAATCCTGTGCATTTAGTACTCACAGTAAAAAAAGTACATAAAACAGAAATCCTGTGCATTTAGTACTCACAGTAAAAAAAGTACATAAAACAGAAATCCTGTGCATTTAGTACTCACAGTAAAAAAGTACATAAAACAGAAATCCTGTGCATTTAGTACTTGTACATAGTAAAAAAGTACATAAAACAGAAATCCTGTGCATTTAGTACTTGTACATAGTAAAAAAGTACATAAAACAGAAATCCTGTGCATTTAGTACTCACAGTAAAAAAGTACATAAAACAGAAATCCTGTGCATTTAGTACTTGCACATAGTAAAAAAGTACATAAAACAGAAATCCTGTGCATTTAGTACTCACAGTAAAAAAAGTACATAAAACAGAAATCCTGTGCATTTAGTACTCACAGTAAAAAAAAGTACATAAAACAGAAATCCTGTGCATTTAGTACTTGTACATAGTAAAAAAAGTACATAAAACAGAAATCCTGTGCATTTAGTACTCACAGTAAAAAAAAGTACATAAAACAGAAATCCTGTGCATTTAGTACTCACAGTAAAAAAAAAAGTACATAAAACAGAAATCCTGTGCATTTAGTACTCACAGTAAAAAAAAGTACATAAAACAGAAATCCTGTGCATTTAGTACTCACAGTAAAAAAAGTACATAAAACAGAAATCCTGTGCATTTAGTACTCACAGTAAAAAAAAGTACATAAAACAGAAATCCTGTGCATTTAGTACTCACAGTAAAAAAAGTACATAAAACAGAAATCCTGTGCATTTAGTACTCACAGTAAAAAAAGTACATAAAACAGAAATCCTGTGCATTTAGTACTCACAGTAAAAAAAGTACATAAAACAGAAATCCTGTGCATTTAGTACTCACAGTAAAAAAAGTACATAAAACAGAAATCCTGTGCATTTAGTACTCACAGTAAAAAAGTACATAAAACAGAAATCCTGTGCATTTAGTACTCACAGTAAAAAAAGTACATAAAACAGAAATCCTGTGCATTTAGTACTCACAGTAAAAAAAGTACATAAAACAGAAATCCTGTGCATTTAGTACTCACAGTAAAAAAAGTACATGAAACAGAAATCCTGTGCATTTAGTACTTGTACATAGTAAAAAAAAGTACATAAAACAGAAATCCTGTGCATTTAGTACTCACAGTAAAAAAGTACATAAAACAGAAATCCTGTGCATTTAGTACTTGTACATAGTAAAAAAAGTACATAAAACAGAAATCCTGTGCATTTAGTACTTGCACATAGTAAAAAAAGTACATAAAACAGAAATCCTGTGCATTTAGTACTCACAGTAAAAAAAGTACATAAAACAGAAATCCTGTGCATTTAGTACTCACAGTAAAAAAAGTACATAAAACAGAAATCCTGTGCATTTAGTACTTACATAGTAAAAAAAGTACATAAAACAGAAATCCTGTGCATTTAGTACTCACAGTAAAAAAAGTACATAAAACAGAAATCCTGTGCATTTAGTACTCACAGTAAAAAAAAGTACATAAAACAGAAATCCTGTGCATTTAGTACTCACAGTAAAAAAAGTACATAAACAGAAATCCTGTGCATTTAGTACTCACAGTAAAAAAAGTACATAAAACAGAAATCCTGTGCATTTAGTACTCACAGTAAAAAAAGTACATAAAACAGAAATCCTGTGCATTTAGTACTCACAGTAAAAAAAGTACATAAAACAGAAATCCTGTGCATTTAGTACTCACAGTAAAAAAAGTACATAAAACAGAAATCCTGTGCATTTAGTACTCACAGTAAAAAAAGTACATAAAACAGAAATCCTGTGCATTTAGTACTCACAGTAAAAAAAGTACATAAAACAGAAATCCTGTGCATTTAGTACTCACAGTAAAAAAAAGTACATAAAACAGAAATCCTGTGTATTTAGTACTCACAGTAAAAAAAAGTACATAAAACAGAAATCCTGTGCATTTAGTACTCACAGTAAAAAAAGTACATAAAACAGAAATCCTGTGCATTTAGTACTCACAGTAAAAAAAGTACATAAAACAGAAATCCTGTGCATTTAGTACTCACAGTAAAAAAAGTACATAAAACAGAAATCCTGTGCATTTAGTACTTGTACATAGTAAAAAAAGTACATAAAACAGAACTCCTGTGCATTTAGTACTCACAGTAAAAAAAAGTACATAAAACAGAAATCCTGTGCATTTAGTACTCACAGTAAAAAAAAAGTACATAAAACAGAAATCCTGTGCATTTAGTACTCACAGTAAAAAAAAGTACATAAAACAGAAATCCTGTGCATTTAGTACTCACAGTAAAAAAAGTACATAAAACAGAAATCCTGTGCATTTAGTACTCACAGTAAAAAAAGTACATAAAACAGAAATCCTGTGCATTTAGTACTTGTACATAGTAAAAAAAGTACATAAAACAGAACTCCTGTGCATTTAGTACTCACAGTAAAAAAAGTACATAAAACAGAAATCCTGTGCATTTAGTACTTGTACATGGTAAAAAAAGTACATAAAACAGAAATCCTGTGCATTTAGTACTTGCACATAGTAAAAAAAGTACATAAAACAGAAATCCTGTGCATTTAGTACTCACAGTAAAAAAAGTACATAAAACAGAAACCCTGTGCATTTAGTACTCACGGTAAAAAAAGTACATAAAACAGAAATCCTGTGCATTTAGTACTCAGTAAAAAAAAGTACATAAAACAGAAATCCTGTGCATTTAGTACTCACAGTAAAAAAAAGTACATAAAACAGAAATCCTGTGCATTTAGTACTCACAGTAAAAAAAGTACATAAAACAGAAATCCTGTGCATTTAGTACTCACAGTAAAAAAAGTACATGAAACAGAAATCCTGTGCATTTAGTACTCACAGTAAAAAAGTACATAAAACAGAAATCCTGTGCATTTAGTACTCACAGTAAAAAAAAGTACATAAAACAGAAATCCTGTGCATTTAGTACTCACAGTAAAAAAATTACATAAAACAGAAATCCTGTGCATTTAGTACTCACAGTAAAAAAAAAGTACATAAAACAGAAATCCTGTGCATTTAGTACTCACAGTAAAAAAAAGTACATAAAACAGAAATCCTGTGCATTTAGTACTTCTACATAGTAAAAAAGTACATAAAACAGAAATCCTGTGCATTTAGTACTCACAGTAAAAAAAAGTACATAAAACAGAAATCCTGTGCATTTAGTACTCACAGTAAAAAAAAGTACATAAAACAGAAATCCTGTGCATTTAGTACTCACAGTAAAAACGTACATAAAACAGAAATCCTGTGCATTTAGTACTCACAGTAAAAAAGTACATAAAACAGAAATCCTGTACATTTAGTACACACAGTAAAAAAAGTACATAAAACAGAAATCCTGTGCATTTAGTACTCACAGTAAAAAAAGTACATAAAACAGAAATCCTGTGCATTTAGTACTTGTACATAGTAAAAAAGTACATAAAACAGAAATCCTGTGCATTTAGTACTCACAGTAAAAAAAAGTACATAAAACAGAAATCCTGTGCATTCAGTACTTGTACATAGTAAAAAGTACATAAAACAGAAATCCTGTGCATTTAGTACTCACAGTAAAAAAAGTACATAAAACAGAAATCCTGTGCATTTAGTACTTGTACATAGTAAAAAAAAAAGTACATAAAACAGAAATCCTGTGCATTTAGTACTCACAGTAAAAAAAAGTACATAAAACAGAAATCCTGTGCATTTAGTACTTGTACATAGTAAAAAAAGTACATAAAACAGAAATCCTTTGCATTTTGTACTTGTACATAGTAAAAAAAACTACATAAAACAGAAATCATGTGCATTTAGTACTTGTATATAGTAAAAAAGTGCATAAAACAGAAATCCTGTGGATTTAGTACTTGTACATAGTAAAAAAACTACATAAAACAGAAATCCTGTGCATTTAGTACTTGTACATAGTAAAAAAAATACATAAAACAGAAATCCTATGCATTTAGTACTTGTACATAGTAAAAAAAGTACATAAAACAGAAATCCTGTGCATTTCGTACTCACAGTAAAAAAAGTACATAAAACAGAAATCCTGTGCATTTAGTACTCACAGTAAAAAAAAAGTACATAAAACAGAAATCCTGTGCATTTAGTACTTGTACATAGTAAAAAAAGTACATAAAACAGAAATCCTGTGCATTTAGTACTCACAGTGAAAAAAGTACATAAAACAGAAATCCTGTGCATTTAGTACTCACAGTAAAAAAAGTACATAAAACAGAAATCCTGTGCATTTAGTACTTGTACATAGTAAAAAAGTACATAAAACAGAAATCCTGTGCATTTAGTACTCACAGTAAAAAAAAGTACATAAAACAGAAATCCTGTGCATTTAGTACTTGTACATAGTAAAAAAAAGTACATAAAACAGAAATCCTGTGCATTTAGTACTCACAGTAAAAAAAGGTACATAAAACAGAAATCCTGTGCATTTAGTACTCACAGTAAAAAAAAGTACATAAAACAGAAATCCTGTGCATTTAGTACTCACAGTAAAAAAAGTACATAAAACAGAAATCCTGTGCATTTAGTACTCACAGTAAAAAAAAGTACATAAAACAGAAATCCTGTGCATTTAGTACTCACAGTAAAAAAAGGTACATAAAACAGAAATCCTGTGCATTTAGTACTCACAGTAAAAAAAAGTACATAAAACAGAAATCCTGTGCATTTAGTACTTGTACATAGTAAAGAAGTACATAAAACAGAAATCCTGTGCATTTAGTACTCACAGTAAAAAAAAGTACATAAAACAGAAATCCTGTGCATTTAGTACTCACAGTAAAAAAAAAGTACATAAAACAGAAATCCTGTGCATTTAGTACTCACAGTAAAAAAGTACATAAAACAGAAATCCTGTGCATTTAGTACTCACAGTAAAAAAAGTACATAAAACAGAAATCCTGTGCATTTAGTACACACAGTAAAAAAAGTACATAAAACAGAAATCCTGTGCATTTAGTACTCACAGTAAAAAAAGTACATAAAACAGAAATCCTGTGCATTTAGTACTTGTACATAGTAAAAAAAAGTACATAAAACAGAAATCCTGTGCATTTAGTACTCACAGTAAAAAAAGTACATAAAACAGAAATCCTGTGCATTTAGTACTCACAGTAAAAAAAAGTACATAAAACAGAAATCCTGTGCATTTAGTACTCACAGTAAAAAAAAGTACATAAAACAGAAATCCTGTGCATTTAGTACTCACAGTAAAAAAAGTACATAAAACAGAAATCCTGTGCATTTAGTACTTACATAGTAAAAAAGTACATAAAACAGAAATCCTGTGCATTTAGTACTCACAGTAAAAAAAAGTACATAAAACAGAAATCCTGTGCATTTAGTACTCACAGTAAAAAAAGTACATAAAACAGAAATCCTGTGCATTTAGTACTCACAGTAAAAAAAGTACATAAAACAGAAATCCTGTGCATTTAGTACTTGTACATAGTAAAAAAGTACATAAAACAGAAATCCTGTGCATTTAGTACTCACAGTAAAAAAAAGTACATAAAACAGAAATCCTGTGCATTTAGTACTCACAGTAAAAAAAGTACATAAAACAGAAATCCTGTGCATTTAGTACTCACAGTAAAAAAAGTACATAAAACAGAAATCCTGTGCATTTAGTACTACACAGTAAAAAAAGTACATAAAACAGAAATCCTGTGCATTTAGTACTCACAGTAAAAAAAGTACATAAAACAGAAATCCTGTGCATTTAGTACTTGTACATAGTAAAAAAAGTACATAAAACAGAAATCCTGTGCATTTAGTACTCACAGTAAAAAAAGTACATAAAACAGAAATCCTGTGCATTTAGTACTCACAGTAAAAAAAAGTACATAAAACAGAAATCCTGTGCATTTAGTACTCACAGTAAAAAAAAGTACATAAAACAGAAATCCTGTGCATTTAGTACTCACAGTAAAAAAAAGTACATAAAACAGAAATCCTGTGCATTTAGTACTTGTACATAGTAAAAAAGTACATAAAACAGAAATCCTGTGCATTTAGTACTCACAGTAAAAAAAGTACATAAAACAGAAATCCTGTGCATTTAGTACTCACAGTAAAAAAAAGTACATAAAACAGAAATCCTGTGCATTTAGTACTCACAGTAAAAAAGTACATAAAACAGAAATCCTGTGCATTTAGTACTCACAGTAAAAAAAGTACATAAAACAGAAATCCTGTGCATTTAGTACACACAGTAAAAAAAGTACATAAAACAGAAATCCTGTGCATTTAGTACTCACAGTAAAAAAGTACATAAAACAGAAATCCTGTGCATTTAGTACTTGTACATAGTAAAAAAAAGTACATAAAACAGAACTCCTGTGCATTTAGTACTCACAGTAAAAAAAAGTACATAAAACAGAAATTCTGTGCATTTAGTACTCACAGTAAAAAAAGTACATAAAACAGAAATCCTGTGCATTTAGTACTCACAGTAAAAAACAAGTACATAAAACAGAAATCCTGTGCATTTAGTACTTGTACATAGTAAAAAAGTACATAAAACAGAAATCCTGTGCATTTAGTACTCACAGTAAAAAAAAGTACATAAAACAGAAATCCTGTGCATTCAGTACTTGTACATAGTAAAAAGTACATAAAACAGAAATCCTGTGCATTTAGTACTCACAGTAAAAAAAGTACATAAAACAGAAATCCTGTGCATTTAGTACTTGTACATAGTAAAAAAAAAAGTACATAAAACAGAAATCCTGTGCATTTAGTACTCACAGTAAAAAAAGTACATAAAACAGAAATCCTGTGCATTTTGTACTTGTACATAGTAAAAAAAGTACATAAAACAGAAATCCTTTGCATTTTGTACTTGTTCATAGTAAAAAAAACTACATAAAACAGAAATCATGTGCATTTAGTACTTGTATATAGTAAAAAAGTGCATAAAACAGAAATCCTGTGGATTTAGTACTTGTACATAGTAAAAAACTACATAAAACAGAAATCCTGTGCATTTAGTACTTGTACATAGTAAAAAAAGTGCATAAAACAGAAATCCTATGCATTTAGTACTTGTACATAGTAAAAAAAAGTACATAAAACAGAAATCCTGTGCATTTCGTACTCACAGTAAAAAAAAGTACATACAACAGAAATCCTGTGCATTTAGTACTCACAGTAAAAAAAGTACATAAAACAGAAATCCTGTGCATTTAGTACTTGTACATAGTAAAAAAAGTACATAAAACAGAAATCCTGTGCATTTAGTACTCACAGTAAAAAAGTACATAAAACAGAAATCCTGTGCATTTAGTACTCACAGTAAAAAAAGTACATAAAACAGAAATCCTGTGCATTTAGTACTTGTACATAGTAAAAAAGTACATAAAACAGAAATCCTGTGCATTTAGTACTCACAGTAAAAAAAGTACATAAAACAGAAATCCTGTGCATTTAGTACTTGTACATAGTAAAAAAAAGTACATAAAACAGAAATCCTGTGCATTTAGTACTCACAGTAAAAAAAGTACATAAAACAGAAATCCTGTGCATTTAGTACTCACAGTAAAAAAAAGTACATAAAACAGAAATCCTGTGCATTTAGTACTCACAGTAAAAAAAGTACATAAAACAGAAATCCTGTGCATTTAGTACTCACAGTAAAAAAAAGTACATAAAACAGAAATCCTGTGCATTTAGTACTCACAGTAAAAAAAAGTACATAAAACAGAAATCCTGTGCATTTAGTACTCACAGTAAAAAAAGTACATAAAACAGAAATCCTGTGCATTTAGTACTTGTACATAGTAAAAAAGTACATAAAACAGAAATCCTGTGCATTTAGTACTCACAGTAAAAAAAAGTACATAAAACAGAAATCCTGTGCATTTAGTACTCACAGTAAAAAAAGTACATAAAACAGAAATCCTGTGCATTTAGTACTCACAGTAAAAAAAGTACATAAAACAGAAATCCTGTGCATTTAGTACTCACAGTAAAAAAAGTACATAAAACAGAAATCCTGTGCATTTAGTACTCACAGTAAAAAAAGTACATAAAACAGAAATCCTGTGCATTTAGTACTCACAGTAAAAAAAGTACATAAAACAGAAATCCTGTGCATTTAGTACTTGTACATAGTAAAAAAAAGTACATAAAACAGAACTCCTGTGCATTTAGTACTCACAGTAAAAAAAAGTACATAAAACAGAAATCCTGTGCATTTAGTACTCACAGTAAAAAAAAGTACATAAAACAGAAATCCTGTGCATTTAGTACTCACAGTAAAAAAAAGTACATAAAACAGAAATCCTGTGCATTTAGTACTTGTACATAGTAAAAAAGTACATAAAACAGAAATCCTGTGCATTTAGTACTCACAGTAAAAAAAGTACATAAAACAGAAATCCTGTGCATTTAGTACTTGTACATAGTAAAAAAGTACATAAAACAGAAATCCTGTGCATTTAGTACTCACAGTAAAAAAAGTACATAAAACAGAAATCCTGTGCATTTAGTACTTGTACATAGTAAAAAAAAGTACATAAAACAGAAATCCTGTGCATTTAGTACTCACAGTAAAAAAAGTACATAAAACAGAAATCCTGTGCATTTAGTACTTGTACATAGTAAAAAAAGTACATAAAACAGAAATCCTGTGCATTTAGTACTTGTTCATAGTAAAAAAAACTACATAAAACAGAAATCATGTGCATTTAGTACTTGTATATAGTAAAAAAAGTGCATAAAACAGAAATCCTGTGGATTTAGTACTTGTACATAGTAAAAAACTACATAAAACAGAAATCCTGTGCATTTAGTACTTGTACATAGTAAAAAAAGTGCATAAAACAGAAATCCTATGCATTTAGTACTTGTACATAGTAAAAAAAAGTACATAAAACAGAAATCCTGTGCATTTCGTACTCACAGTAAAAAAAAGTACATAAAACAGAAATCCTGTGCATTTAGTACTCACAGTAAAAAAGTACATAAAACAGAAATCCTGTGCATTTAGTACTTGTACATAGTAAAAAAAGTACATAAAACAGAAATCCTGTGCATTTAGTACTCACAGTGAAAAAGTACATAAAACAGAAATCCTGTGCATTTAGTACTCACAGTAAAAAAAAGTACATAAAACAGAAATCCTGTGCATTCAGTACTCACAGTAAAAAAAGTACATAAACAGAAATCCTGTGCATTTAGTACTCACAGTAAAAAAAGTACATAAAACAGAAATCCTGTGCATTTAGTACTCACAGTAAAAAAAGTACATAAAACAGAAATCCTGTGCATTTAGTACTCACAGTAAAAAAGTACATAAAACAGAAATCCTGTGCATTTAGTACTCACAGTAAAAAAAGTACATAAACAGAAATCCTGTGCATTAGTACTACAGTAAAAAAAGTAAACAGAAATCCTGTGCATTAGTACTCACAGTAAAAAAAGTACATAAAACAGAAATCCTGTGCATTTAGTACTCACAGTAAAAAAAGTACATAAAACAGAAATCCTGTGCATTTAGTACTTACCTAGTAAAAAAGTACATAAAACAGAAATCCTGTGCATTTAGTACTCACAGTAAAAAAAGTACATAAAACAGAAATCCTGTGCATTTAGTACTCACAGTAAAAAAAGTACATAAAACAGAAATCCTGTGCATTTAGTACTCACAGTAAAAAAAGTACATAAAACAGAAATCCTGTGCATTTAGTACTCACAGTAAAAAAAAGTACATAAAACAGAAATCCTGTGCATTTAGTACTCACAGTAAAAAAAGTACATAAAACAGAAATCCTGTGCATTTAGTACTCACAGTAAAAAAAAGTACATAAAACAGAAATCCTGTGCATTTAGTACTCACAGTAAAAAAAAGTACATAAAACAGAAATCCTGTGCATTTAGTACTCACAGTAAAAAAAAGTACATAAAACAGAAATCCTGTGCATTTAGTACTTGTACATAGTAAAAAAGTACATAAAACAGAAATCCTGTGCATTTAGTACTCACAGTAAAAAAAAGTACATAAAACAGAAATCCTGTGCATTTAGTACTCACAGTAAAAAAAAGTACATAAAACAGAAATCCTGTGCATTTAGTACTCACAGTAAAAAAAGTACATAAAACAGAAATCCTGTGCATTTAGTACTCACAGTAAAAAAAGTACATAAAACAGAAATCCTGTGCATTTAGTACTACACAGTAAAAAAGTACATAAAACAGAAATCCTGTGCATTTAGTACTCACAGTAAAAAAGTACATAAAACAGAAATCCTGTGCATTTAGTACTTGTACATAGTAAAAAAAGTACATAAAACAGAACTCCTGTGCATTTAGTACTCACAGTAAAAAAAGTACATAAAACAGAAATCCTGTGCATTTAGTACTCACAGTAAAAAAAGTACATAAAACAGAAATCCTGTGCATTTAGTACTCACAGTAAAAAACAAGTACATAAAACAGAAATCCTGTGCATTTAGTACTTGTACATAGTAAAAAAAGTACATAAAACAGAAATCCTGTGCATTTAGTACTCACAGTAAAAAAAAGTACATAAAACAGAAATCCTGTGCATTTAGTACTTGTACATAGTAAAAAAGTACATAAAACAGAAATCCTGTGCATTTAGTACTCACAGTAAAAAAAGTACATAAAACAGAAATCCTGTGCATTTAGTACTTGTACATAGTAAAAAAAAAAAAGTACATAAAACAGAAATCCTGTGCATTTAGTACTCACAGTAAAAAAAGTACATAAAACAGAAATCCTGTGCATTTAGTACTTGTACATAGTAAAAAAAGTACATAAAACAGAAATCCTTTGCATTTTGTACTTGTTCATAGTAAAAAAAACTACATAAAACAGAAATCATGTGCATTTAGTACTTGTATATAGTAAAAAAGTGCATAAAACAGAAATCCTGTGGATTTAGTACTTGTACATAGTAAAAAACTACATAAAACAGAAATCCTGTGGATTTAGTACTTGTACATAGTAAAAAAAGTGCATAAAACAGAAATCCTATGCATTTAGTACTTGTACATAGTAAAAAAAAGTACATAAAACAGAAATCCTGTGCATTTCGTACTCACAGTAAAAAAAAGTACATAAAACAGAAATCCTGTGCATTTAGTACTCACAGTAAAAAAAGTACATAAAACAGAAATCCTGTGCATTTAGTACTCACAGTAAAAAAGTACATAAAACAGAAATCCTGTGCATTTAGTACTCACAGTAAAAAAAAGTACATAAAACAGAAATCCTGTGCATTAGTACTTGTACATAGTAAAAAAGTACATAAAACAGAAATCCTGTGCATTTAGTACTTGTACATAGTAAAAAAAAGTACATAAAACAGAAATCCTGTGCATTTAGTACTCACAGTAAAAAAAAGTACATAAAACAGAAATCCTGTGCATTTAGTACTCACAGTAAAAAAAGTACATAAAACAGAAATCCTGTGCATTTAGTACTCACAGTAAAAAAAGTACATAAAACAGAAATCCTGTGCATTTAGTACTCACAGTAAAAAAAGTACATAAAACAGAAATCCTGTGCATTTAGTACTCACAGTAAAAAAAGTACATAAAACAGAAATCCTGTGCATTTAGTACTTGCACATAGTAAAAAAGTACATAAAACAGAAATCCTGTGCATTTAGTACTCACAGTAAAAAAAATGACATAAAACAGAAATCCTGTGCATTTAGTACTCACAGTAAAAAAAAAGTACATAAAACAGAATCCAGCGTGCATTTAGTACTCACAGTAAAAAAAGTACATAAAACAGAAATCCTGTGCATTTAGTACTCACAGT